>NW_027595797.1:0-12383 GCF_031162955.1 Sander vitreus
GGCAGAGCTGGAGGATGAGAGATTGGCATCAATTTCCCTGGTGGAGGTTGCTGAGGTAGTTAAACAACTCCACAGTGGCAAAGCCCCAGGAATTGATGAGATCCGTCCAGAAATGCTTAAAGCTCTGGGTGTGGAGGGGTTGTCTTGGTTGACACGCCTCTTCAACATTGCGTGGAAGTCTGGGACGGTGCCTAAGGAGTGGCAGACCGGGGTGGTGGTTCCCCTTTTTTAAAAGGGGGACCAGAGGTGTGTGCCAATTACAGGGGTATCACACTTCTCAGCCTCCCGGTAAAGTCTACTCAAGGTGCTGGAAAGGAGGGTTCGGTCGATAGTCGAATCTCAGGTTGAAGAGGAACAATGCAGTTCCGTCCTGGTCGTGGAACAACGGACCAGATCTTTACTCTCGCAAGGATCCTGGAGGGAGCCTGGGAGTATGCTTAACCAGTCTACATGTGTTTTGTGGATCTGGAGAAGGCGTATGACCGGGTGCCCGGGAGATACTGTGGGAGGTGCTGCGGGAGTGCAGGGGTGAGGGTCCCTTCTCAGGGCCATCAATCTCTGTACGACCAAAGCGAGAGCTGTGTCGGGTTCTCGGCAGTAAGTCGGACTCGTTTCAGGTGAGAGTTGGCCTCCGCCAGGGCTGCGCTTTGTCACCAATCCTGTTTGTAGTATTTATGGACAGGATATCGAGGCGTGAGTCGGGGTGGAGAGGGGTTGCAGTTCGGTGGGCTGGGGATCTCATCGCTGCTTTTGCAGATGATGTGGTCCTGATGGCATCATCGGCCTGTGACCTTCAGCACTCACTGGATCGGTTCGCAGCCGAGTGTGAAGCGGCTGGGATGAGGATCAGCACCTCTAAATCGGAGGCCATGGTTCTCAGCAGGAAACCGATGGAGTGCCTTCTCCAGGTAGGGAATGAGTCCTTACCCCAAGTGAAGGAGTTCAAGTACCTTGGGGGTCTTGTTCGCGAGTGAGGGGACAATGGAGCGGGAGATTGGTCGGAGGAATCGGCACAGCAGGTGCGGTATTACATTCAATTTATCGCACCGTTGTGGAAAAGAGAGCTGAGCCAGAAGGCAAAGCTCTCAATCTACCCGGTCAGTTTTGTTCCTACCCTCACCTATGGTCATGAAGGCTGGGTCATGACCGAAAGAACAAGATCCAGGGTACAAGCGGCCGAAATGGGTTTCCTCAGGAGGGTAGCTGGCGTCTCCCTTAGAGATAGGGTGAGAAGCTCAGTTATCCGTGAGGAGCTCGGAGTAGAGCCGCTGCTCGCTCTGCGTCGAAAGGAGCCAGTTGAGGTGGTTCGGGCATCTGGTAAGGATGCCCCCTGGGCGCCTCCCTAGGGAGGTGTTCAGGCACGTCCAGCTGGGAGGAGGCCTCGGGGAGACCCAGGACTAGGTGGAGGGATTATATCTCTAACCTGGCCTGGGAACGCCTCGGGATCCCCCAGTCGGAGCTGGTTAATGTGGCCCGGGAAAGGGAAGTTTGGGGTCCCCCTGCTGGAGCTGCTACCCCGCGACCCGACCCGGATAAGCGGATGAAGATGGATGGATGGATGGAAGAATACATATAGCAACAGGCTAAATGAATGAATAAATATGGAACAAAACAAATGAAAGAATGCTTAAAAATACAGCAGTGTTAATTACAGTACCGAGAAAAAAGAGAGCAAAAAAAGCAATTCAACTTGTTGGTTTGAAGATGAATGTAGTTGAACTACCAGAGAGCTACTGCAAAATGTATAGGTGCACTACTAGTGTGATTACATGTAGTTGAGTACTCCTCAACCCCAAACTGCGTCTTCAACAGTTTTGAGAACCTCTGGGGGTTCATGCGTCTTTAAATAGCTTGTTTTCACTTGGTACGCACTCGCTACGGCCATACCACCCTGAACACGCCCGATCTCGATCCGATCTCGGAAGCTAAGCAGGGTCGGGCCGGGTCAGTACTTGGATGGGAGACCGCCTGGGAATACCCGGTGCTGTAAGCTTTTCTTTTCCGTCAGCAGAGGGCGCTAGTAATGGTCAAATGAAGCAAAGCAAAACACTGTCTTTCATTTTCTGAGCTCACTAGATGCCACTTTCTGTTCAACAAAGGGTTGAAAACACACATGAATTGCCATTCCCTTTAACCCTTTTCTTTGAACAGAGTGCCATCTAGTGAGCTTAGAAATCAAGACAGTGGTTTACAAGCTTCATTTCACCATCGCAGAAGCGCTACTCCTCCTTTGCTGGAGACAGAGCTGACAAGGAAACTGTCACGGAGGATGCAACTTTTTTTTGGAAGCAACATCTTTAATTAAAACTAAAATAAACAACCTCACAGTGTTCAACAATTCAAGTAGGAGTTCATGCACTTTGACCATGAGATTCTTTGTTCTTGTTCATTCAAGATTGTGCCGATCTGGATAGTTTGAAATCAAAGATATCTACATTTTGGATCATGCAAATTTACGAGAAGGCGACAAGTCACTCAAGTCTGAGTAAGGTAAAGTTCAAAAGAATTGAAATAATTACAGTAATGAAAAAAATAAACATGGAAATACATACATGTAAGAATACATATAGCAACAGGCTAAATGAATGAATAAATATGGAACAAAACAAATGAAAGAATGCTTACATCTAGCAGTGTTAATTACAGTACCGAAAAAAAGAGAGCAAAAAAAGCAATTCAACTTGTTGGTTCGAAGATGAATGTAGTTGAACTACCAGAGAGCTACTGCAAAATGTATAGGTGCACTACTAGTGTGATTACATGTAGTTGAGTACTCCTCAGCCCCAAACTGCGTCTTCAACAGTTTGAGAACCTCTGGGGTTCATCGTCTTTTAAATAGCTTGTTTTTCACTTGGTGCACTACGCTTACGGCCATACCACCCTGAACACGCCCGATCTCGTCCGATCTCGGAAGCTAAGCAGAGGTCGGGCGGATCAGTACTTGGATGGGAGACCGCCTGGGAATACCGGTGCTGTAAGCTTTTCTTTTCCGTCAGCAGAGGAGCGCTAGTAATGGTCAAATGAAGCTAAAAGCAAAACACTGTCTTCATTTTCTGAGCTCACTAGATGCCACTTTCTGTTCAGTGAACAGATGATTGCCATCTGCCCTTTAGCTGAGTGCCATCTATGAGCAATAAAGACAGTGGTTTTGCAAGCTCGTTTCACCATCGCCAGAGGGCGCTATACTCCCCCTTTGCTGGAGACAGAGCTGACAAGGAAACTGTGCAGGAGGATGCAACTGGAGGCAACATCTTTAATTAAAACTAAAATAAACAACCTCACAGTGTTCAACAATTCAAGTAGGAGTTCATGCACTTTGACCATGAATTCTTTGTTCTTGTTCTTCAAGATTGTGCCGATCTGGATAGTTTTGAAATCAAAGATATCTACATTTTGGATCATGCAAATTTACGGAAGGCGACAAGTCACTCAAGTCTGAGTAAAGGTAAAGTTCAAAAGAATTGAGAAATAATTACAGTAATGAAAAAATAAACATGGAAATACATACATGTAAGAATACATATACTTCTCCGGGAACCATCACCTTATCGTGGTGGAGAGGTTTGTGTGTCCCTATGAACCTGAGGGCTGTGTTGTCTGGAGCTTTGTGCTCCTGGTAGAGGTCTCCCAAGGCAAAGTGGTCTCAGGTGAGGGCCAGACAAGAATGGTTCAAAAATCCTATGAAAAATCGAGGAAGGGATGAAGTGACCCTGCCCGGAGGAAGCCCGGGGCCCCGTCTGGAGCCAGGCCCAGATGGAGGGCTCGTCAGCGGCGTCTGGTGGCCGGGTTTGCCACGGAGCCCGGTCGGGCACAGCCCGAAAAAGCTACGTGGCGGACATCCCTCCATCCCATGGGCCCACCACCTGTGGGAGGAACCGCTGGGGTCGGGTGCGCTGCCACATGGGTGGCAGTGAAGGTCAGGGGCCTCAGGCGGACCAGACCCGGGCAGCAGAGGCTGGCTCTGGGGGACGTGGAATGTCACCTCTCTGTGGGGGGAAGGAGCCGGAACTTGTGCGGGAGGTGGAGCGCTACCGGTTAGATCTGGTGGGGCTTACCTCTACGCACAGTCTTGGTTCTGGAACCATACTCCTGGATAGGGGGTTGGACTCTTTTCTTCTCCGGAGTTGCCCAGGGTGTGAGGCGCCGGGCGGGTGTGGGGATACTCACAAGCCCCCGGCTGGCGCCGCTACGTTGGAGTTTAACCCGGTGGGACGAGAGGAGTCGCCTCCCTACGCCTGCGAGGTTGTGGGGAAAACTCTGACTGTTGTTTGTGCATATGCACCAAACAAGAGTTCAGAGTATTCGGCCTTCTTGGAGACCTTGAGTGGAGTCCTGCATGGGGCTCCAGTCGGGGACTCCATAGTTCTGCTGGGGGGACTTCAGCGCGCACGTGGGTAATGATGGAGACACATGGAGAGGCGTGATTGGGAGGAACGGCCTCCTGATCTAAACCAGAGTGGTTGTTTGTTGTTGGACTTCTGTGCTAGTCATGGATTGTCTATAGCGAACACCATGTTCGAACATAGGGATGCTCATAAGTGTACTTGGTACCCAGAGCACCCTAGGCCAAAGGTCAATGATCGATTTTATAATCGTTTCATCTGATCTGAGGCCATATGTTTTGGACACTCGGGTGAAGAGAGGGGCGGAGCTGTCAACCGATCACCATCTGGTGGTGAGTTGGGTCAGGGGTGGGGGAAGACTCTGGACAGACCTGGTAAGCCCAAGCGGGTAGTGCGGGTAAGTGGGAACGTCTGGAGGAGGCCCCTGTCCGACAGACTTTCAACTCACACCTCCGGCGGAGCTTTTCGTGCATCCCTGTGGAGGCTGGGGGCATTGAACCTGAGTGGACAATGTTCAAAGTTTCCATTGCTGAAGCTGCGGTGAGGAGCTGTGGTCTTAGGGTCTTAGGTGCCTCAAGGGGCGGTAGCCCACGAACACCGTGGTGGACACCGGTGGTCAGGGAAGCCGTCCGACTGAAGAAGGAGTCTTTCCGGGATATGTTATCCCAGGCGACTCCGGAGGCAGTTGCAAGGTACCGAAGGGCCCGAAGGAGCTGCAGCCTCTGCCGTGAAAGAGGCAAAGCAGCGTGTGTGGGAGAAGTTCGGAGAAGACATGGAGAAGGACTTTTGGTCGGCACCAAGGTACTTCTGGAAAACCGTTCGCCACCTCAGGAGGGGAAGCGGGAGAACCATCAAGCTGTGTACAGTAAGGATGGGGACGCTGTTGACCTCAACTGAGGAGGTAATAGAGGGCGGTGGAAGGAGCACTTTGAGGAACTCCTAAATCCGACTAATCGCCCTCTATGGTAGAGGCAGAGCTGGAGGATGAGGGGGATTGGCATCAATTTCCCTGGTGGAGGTTGCTGAGGTAGTTAAACAACTCCACAGTGGCAAAGCCCCAGGAATTGATGAGATCCGTCCAGAAATGCTTAAAGCTCTGGGTGTGGAGGGGTTGTCTTGGTTGACACGCCTCTTCAACATTGCGTGGAAGTCTGGGGACGGTGCCTAAGGAGTGGCAGACCGGGGTGGTGGTTCCCCTTTTTTAAAAGGGGGACCAGAGGAGTGTGTGCCAATTACAGGGTATCACACTTCTCAGCCTCCCGGTAAAGTCTACTCAAGGTGCTGGAAAGGAGGGTTCGGTCGATAGTCGAATCTCAGGTTGAAGAGGAACAATGCGGATTCCGTCCTGGTCGTGGAACAACGGACCAGATCTTTACTCTCGCAAGGATCCTGGAGGGAGCCTGGGAGTATGCCCAACCAGTCTACATGTGTTTTGTGGATCTGGAGAAGGCGTATGACCGGGTGCCCCGGGAGATACTGTGGGAGGTGCTGCGGGAGTACAGGGTGAGGGGTCCCTTCTCAGGGCCATCCAATCTCTGTACGACCCAAAGCGAGAGCTGTGTCGGGTTCTCGGCAGTAAGTCGGACTCGTTTCAGGTGAGAGTTGGCCTCCGCCAGGGCTCAAACTTTGTCACCAATCCTGTTTGTAGTATTTATGGACAGGATATCGAGGCGTAGTCGGGGTGGAGAGGGGTTGCAGTTCGGTGGGCTGGGGATCTCATCGCTGCTTTTTGCAGATGATGTGGTCCTGATGGCATCATCGGCCTGTGACCTTCAGCACTCACTGGATCGGTTCGCAGCCCGAGTGTGAAGCGGCTGGGATGAGGATCAGCACCTCTAAATCGGAGGCCATGGTTCTCAGCAGGAAACCGATGGAGTGCCTTCTCCAGGTAGGGAATGAGTCCTTACCCCAAGTGAAGGAGTTCAAGTACCTTGGGGTCTTGTTCGCAGTGAGGGGACAATGGAGCGGGAGATTGGTCGGAGAATCGGCACAGCAGGTGCGGTATTACATTCAATTTATCGCACCGTTGTGACGAAAAGAAAGCTGAGCCAGAAGGCAAAGCTCTCAATCTACCGGTCAGTTTTTGTTCCTACCCTCACCTATGGTCATGAAGGCTGGGTCATGACCGAAGAACAAGATCCAGGGTACAAGCGGCCGAAATGGGTTTCCTCAGGAGGGTAGCTGGCGTCTCCCTTAGAGATAGGGTGAGAAGCTCAGTTATCCGTGAGGAGCTCGGGAGTAGAGCCGCTGCTCCTTTGCGTCGAAAGGAGCCAGTTGAGGTGGTTCGGGCATCTGGTAAGGATGCCCCCTGGGCGCCTCCCTAGGGAGGTTTCCAGGCACGTCCAGCTGGGAGGAGGCCTCGGGGGAGACCCAGGACTAGGTGGAGGGATTATATCTCTAACCTGGCCTGGGAACGCCTCGGGATCCCCCAGTCGGAGCTGGTTAATGTGGCCCGGGAAAGGGAAGTTTGGGGTCCCCTGCTGGAGCTGCTACCCCCGCGACCCGACCCCGGATAAGCGGATGAAGATGGATGGATGGATGGAAGAATACATATAGCAACAGGCTAAATGAATGAATAAATATGGAACAAAACAAATGAAAGAATGCTTAAAAATACAGCAGTGTTACTTACAGTACCGAAAAAAAGAGAGCAAAAAAAAGCAATTCAACTTGTTGGTTCGAAGATGAATATAGTTGAACTACCAGAGAGCTACTGCAAAATGTGTAGGTGCACTACTAGTGTGATTACATGTAGTTGAGTACTCCTCAACCCCAAACTGCGTCTTCAACAGTTTTGAGAACCTCTGGGGTTCATCGTCTTTAAATAGCTTGTTTTCACTTGGTACACTCGCTTACGGCCATACCACCCTGAACACGCCCGATCTCGTCCGATCTCGGAAGCTAAGCAGGGTCGGGCGGGTCAGTACTTGGATGGGAGACCGCCTGGGAATACCGGTGCTGTAAGCTTTTCTTTTCCGTCAGCAGAGGGGCGCTAGTAATGGTCAAATGAAGCAAAGCAAAACACTGTCTTCATTTTCTGAGCTCACTAGATGCCACTTTCTGTTCAACAAAGGGTTGAAAACACACTGAATTGCCATTCCTTTAACCCTTTTCTTTGAACAGGGTGCCATCTAGTGAGCTTAGAAAATAAAGACAGTGGTTTCTAAGCTTCATTTCACCATCATCAGAGGCGCTACTCCTCCTTTGCTGGAGACAGAGCTGACAAGGAAACTGTACGGAGGATGCAACTTTTTTTTGGAAGCAACATCTTTAATTAAAACTAAAATAAACAACCTCACAGTGTTCAACAATTCAAGTAGGAGTTCATGCACTTTGACCATGAATTCTTTGTTCTTGTTCTTCAAGATTGTGCCGATCTGGATAGTTTTGAAATCAAAGATATCTACATTTTGGATCATGCAAATTTACGGAAGACGACAAGTCACTCAAGTCTGAGTAAAGGTAAAGTTCAAAAGAATTGAGAAATAATTACAGTAATGAAAAAAATAAACATGGAAATACATACATGTAAGAATACATATAGCAACAGGCTAAATGAATGAATAAATATGGAACAAAACAAATGAAAGAATGCTTAAAAAATACAGCAGTGTTAATTACAGTACCGAAAAAAAGAGAGCAAAAAAAAGCAATTCAACTTGTTGGTTCGAAGATGAATGTAGTTGAACTACCAGAGAGCTACTGCAAAATGTATAGGTGCACTACTAGTGTGATTACATGTAGTTGAGTACTCCTCAACCCCCAAACTGCGTCTTCAACAGTTTTGAGAACCTCTGGGGTTCATCGTCTTTAAATAGCTTGTTTTCACTTGGTACACTCGCTACGGCCATACCACCCTGAACACGCCCGATCTCGTCCGATCTCGGAAGCTAAGCAGGGTCGGGCCGGGTCAGTACTTGGATGGGAGACCGCCTGGGAATACCCGGTGCTGTAAGCTTTTCTTTTCCGTCAGCAGAGGGCGCTAGTAATGGTCAAATGAAGCAAAGCAAAACACTGTCTTCATTTTCTGAGCTCACTAGATGCCACTTTCTGTTCAACAAAGGGTTGAAAAACACACTGAATTGCCATTCCTTTAACCCTTTTCTTTGAACAGGGATTGCCATCTAGTGAGCTTAGAAAAAATAAAGACAGTGGTTTCTAAAGCTTCATTCACCATCGCCAGAGGCGCTACTCCTCCTTTGCTGGAGACAGAGCTGACAAAGGAAACTGTACGGAGGATGCAACTTTTTTTTGGAAGCAACATCTTTAATTAAAACTAAAATAAACAACCTCACAGTGTTCAACAATTCAAGTAGGAGTTCATGCACTTTGACCATGAATTCTTTGTTCTTGTTCTTCAAGATTGTGCCGATCTGGATAGTTTTGAAATCAAAGATATCTACATTTTGGATCATGCAAATTTACGGAAGACGACAAGTCACTCAAGTCTGAGTAAGGTAAAGTTCAAAGAATTGAGAAATAATTACAGTAATGAAAAAAAATAAACATGGAAATACATACATGTAAGAATACATATAGCAACAGGCTAAATGAATGAATAAATATGGAACAAAACAAATGAAAGAATGCTTAAAAAAATACAGCAGTGTTAATTACAGTACCGAAAAAAAGAGCAAAAAAAGCAATTCAGCTTGTTGGTTCGAAGATGAATGTGGTTGAACTACCAGAGAGCTACTGCAAAATGTATAGGTGCACTACTAGTGTGATTACATGTAGTTGAGTACTCCTCAACCCCAAACTGCGTCTTCAACAGTTTTGAGAACCTCTGGGGTTCATCGTCTTTAAATAGCTTGTTTTCACTTGGTACACTCAGCTTACGGCCATACCACCCTGAACACGCCCGATCTCGTCCGATCTCGGAAGCTAAGCAGGGTCGGGCCGAGGTCAGTACTTGGATGGGAGACCGCCTGGGAATACCCGGTGCTGTAAGCTTTTCTTTTCCGTCAGCAGAGGGCGCTAGTAATGGTCAAATGAAGCAAAAGCAAAAACACTGTCTTCATTTTCTGAGCTCACTAGATGCCACTTTCTGTTCAACAAAGGGTTGAAAACACACTGAATTGCCATTCCTTTAACCCTTTTCTTTGAACAGAGATTGCCATCTAGTGAGCTTAGAAAAATAAAGACAGTGGTTTCTAAGCTTCATTTCACCATCGTCAGAGGCGCTACTCCTCCTTTGCTGGAGACAGAGCTGACAAGGAAACTGTACGGAGGATGCAACTTTTTTTTGGAAGCAACATCTTTAATTAAAAACTAAAATAAACAACCTCACAGTGTTCAACAATTCAAGTAGGAGTTCATGCACTTTGACCATGAATTCTTTGTTCTTGTTCTTCAAGATTGTGCCGATCTGGATAGTTTTGAAATCAAAGATATCTACATTTTGGATCATGCAAATTTACGGAAGACGACAAGTCACTCAAGTCTGAGTAAGGTAAAGTTCAAAGAATTGAGAAATAATTACAGTAATGAAAAAAATAAACATGGAAATACATACATGTAGAATACATATAGCAACAGGCTAAATGAATGAATAAATATGGAACAAAACAAATGAAAGAATGCTTAAAAATACAGCAGTGTTAATTACAGTACCCGAAAAAAAGAGCAAACAAAAAGCAATTCAACTTGTTGGTTCGAAGATGAATGTAGTTGAACTACCAGAGCTACTGCAAAATGTGTAGGTGCACTACTAGTGTGATTACATGTAGTTGAGTACTCCTCAACCCCAAACTGCGTCTTCAACAGTTTTGAGAACCTCTGGGGTTCATCGTCTTTAAATAGCTTGTTTTTCACTTGTACACTTGCTTTCACGGCCATACCACCCTGAACACGCCCGATCTCGTCCGATCTCGGAAGCTAAGCAGGGTCGGGCCGGGTCAGTACTTGGATGGGAGACCGCCTGGGAATACCCGGTGCTGTAAGCTTTCTTTTCCGTCAGCAGAGGGCGCTAGTAATGGTCAAATGAAGCAAAAGCAAAACACTGTCTTCATTTTCTGAGCTCACTAGATGCCACTTTCTGTTCAACAAAGGGTTGAAAACACACTGAATTGCCATTCCTTTAACCCTTTTCTTTGAACAGAGATTGCCATCTAGTGAGCTTAGAAAAACAAAGACAGTGGTTTCTCAAAGCTTCATTTCACCATCGCCAGGCGCTACTCCTCCTTTGCTGGAGACAGAGCTGACAAAGGAAACTGTACGGAGGATGCAACTTTTTTTGTTTAGGCTTAACATCTTTAATTAAAACTAAAATAAACAACCTCACAGTGTTCAACAATTCAAGTAGGAGTTCATGCACTTTGACCATGAATTTTTTGTTCTTGTTCTTCAAGATTGTGCCGATCTGGATAGTTTGAAATCAAAGATATCTACATTTTTGGATCATGCAAATTTCTGGGAAGGCGACAAGTCACTCAAGTCTGAGTAAAGGTAAAGTTCAAAAGAATTGAGAAATAATTACAGTAATGAAAAAATAAACATGGAAATACATACATGTAAGAATACATATAGCAACAGGCTAAATGAATGAATAAATATGGAACAAAACAAATGAAAGAATGCTTAAAAATACAGCAGTGTTAATTACACTACCGAAAAAAAAGAGCAAAAAAGCAGATTCAACTTGTTGGTTCGAAGATGAATGTAGTTGAACTACCAGAGAGCTACTGCAAAATGTATAGGTGCACTACTAGTGTGATTACATGTAGTTGAGTACTCCTCAACCCCAAACTGCGTCTTCAACAGTTTTGAGAACCTCTGGGGTTCATCGTCTTTAAATAGCTTGTTTTCACTTGGTACACTCAGCACGGCCATACCACCCTGAACACGCCCGATCTCGTCCGATCTCGGAAGCTAAGCAGGGTCGGGCCGGGTCAGTACTTGGATGGGAGACCGCCTGGGAATACCGGTGCTGTAAGCTTTTCTTTTCAGTCAGCAGAGAGGCGCTAGTAATGGTCAAATGAAGCAAAGCAAACACACTGTCTTCATTTCTGAGCTCACTAGATGCCACTTTCTGTTCAACAAAGGGTTGAAAACACACTGAATTGCCATTCCTTTAACCCTTTTCTTTGAACAGGGATTGCCATCTAGTGAGCTTAGAAAATAAAGACAGTGGTTTCGCAAAGCTTCATTCACCATCGCCAGAGGCGCTACTCACTCCTTTGCTGGAGACAGAGCTGACAAGGAAACTGTACGGAGGATGCAACTTTTTTTTGGAAGCAACATCTTTAATTAAAACTAAAATAAACAACCTCACAGTGTTCAACAATTCAAGTAGGAGTTCATGCACTTTGACCATGAATTCTTTGTTCTTGTTCTTCAAGATTGTGCCGATCTGGATAGTTTTGAAATCAAAGATATCTACATTTTGGATCATGCAAATTCTACGGAAGACGACAAGTCACTCAAGTCTGAGTAAAGGTAAAGTTCAAAAGAATTGAGAAATAATTACAGTAATGAAAAAAATAAACATGGAAATACATACATGTAAGAATACATATAGCAACAGGCTAAATGAATGAATAAATATGGAACAAAACAAATGAAAGAATGCTTAAAAAATACAGCAGTGTTAATTACAGTACCGAAAAAAAGAGAGCAAAAAAAGCAATTCAACTTGTTGGTTCGAAGATGAATGTAGTTGAACTACCAGAGAGCTACTGCAAAATGTATAGGTGCACTACTAGTGTGATTACATGTAGTTGAGTACTCCTCAACCCCAAACTGCGTCTTCAACAGTTTTGAGAACCTCTGGGGTTCATCGTCTTTAAATAGCTTGTTTTCACTTTAGGTACACTCAGCTTACGGCCCTACCACCCTGAACACGCCCGATCTCGTCCGATCTCGGAAGCTAAGCAGGGGTCGGGCCGGGTCAGTACTTGGATGGGGAGACCGCCTGGGAATACCCGGTGCTGTAAGCTTTTCTTTTCCGTCAGCAGAGGCGCTAGTAATGGTCAAATGAAGCAAAAAGCAAAAACACTGTCTTCATTTCTGGGCTCACTAGATGCCACTTTCTGTTCAACA
>NW_027595798.1:0-10000 GCF_031162955.1 Sander vitreus
ACAACATTTGAGGTCGGGAAGTTCTGTCTGGACCTGATCCGTTGTGGAGCAACTATGCTCCAACCAGAGCAGTTTGGACCAATCAAATTGTCAGGGCGGGCTTTATACGATGACAGACAGATGCTCAACAGTAACGTAAAGCCTGCCTTTGACTTGCAGCTTCTGCGACGTCTGTCTCCGTTGCTCTGATTGGTTGGAGGTCTATCCAGTTGAGTGCAGAGCCATTTTCGGTTGAAACACGCCCCATAATCACAGCCCAATGGAGCAGAATTAGACTCATATTCTGACTTAAATCTGAGTATGACCACGTCAGGCTACATCGTCTCAACACATCAACTACAAACTAGAATAACTAGAAAGTCTGTTCTTGTTATTATTGGGATTGGGAAACGCCCAAAGGGAAGTGTATGAAAATAGTGACAGTAACTCCAAAATTACTTTCTATTAACCAGCAGTGATTCTCAAGCGTGTGTGTGTGAAATTACATTTCAACGAGCCAAATCTGATTGGCAGTAAGGTTTAGCGGAGACGTGGGATTGGTCTATGTGGAACTGAATGGCTCTGTGCCATAAACCAGTCCCACGTTCGAAGGGAACATTCAGTTCAGGTTGTGACAGCAGCACAGGAATGATGATTGATGGGGACATAACATGTAGATGCTCAGTCTAGGAACGAGTTCTGTTTGTCACAAGGTTCACCCAGGTGTGCCAGCTGGGGGGGGTGGGGGGGGGGGGTCTCTAAAGGCCAAAACGCTCTGAAAGTGATAACTGACGCCTCATCTGATGCTTCTATGATGCACTGACATACGCGATGCACGACAGAAGCAGCAGTCACTTTTCATCACCAAACAGATGATTGATGTTTATGTTTTTCACTAGAACATTATGAACATGGAGTTATAGTGCTTGTAATCACAGTTTGAAAAACACTTTCCTGTCTTTTTAGTTTTGGCGCACATCTAGGCGGGCTAAAATCTAATGTGACTCTAAACTGATATGTGGGCCGGATTAAAATCAGCGAGGGCCCGGATTGGGCCCGCGGGCCTCGAGTTTGACACATGTGGTATAAAACAAGCCCCAGTGTCTTTATCACCAGCTGCATGATGCTCTTTACCTAAATGCAGAGTTTTCACGACATTATAAGGTTTAGGTCCAATAAATATAACTAAGAGACTTTTCTAGAGACTGGTTGAGGAAGTTTGGTCGGTAAAGGTTCTGACCCACCAACCAGACGGCCGACCATCGGCAGAAAAGCCAGTCGGACTGATCAGTCTCCCCGAGGTCCAAAAAGTTCCTCAGAACACACCGAAGCGACACAGCAAGTCAGGTCGGCCCAAATGAAGGCCGACAGCTCCTCTGACTGACGACGGCATGGACACACCGACCAGACTCGAGTCACCGACCTCGCCAGACTGTCAGACGGACGGTTATCAGCTCGGTGTGAAAAAAGTTATATATTATTATTATAACTTTTTCAGTGTTTCAGACGCAGATATGGAGATAATAATGATCCAAAATAATGTGAAATAGAGACACAAAACTCCCACAAAGACACACTAAATGTCATATTTTCTTCCTCTTTATTATTATTTAAAGAAAAGTCTGTAACAGATGTGACTAAAATGTAGCAAAGTACAATACTTCAAACAAAACGTATTTAAGTAAAAGGAAAAGTACAGGTTTTAAAAACTACTTTAAAAAGAACAAGTAGAAGTACACAAAAAACTACTAGTAATTAATAACTTTCCACCTCTGCAACATTTTTATTTTTTGAAAATGAATTTTTCTGCAACCTGCCAAGCATACATTCAGTTGTGGTCTGTGATTTTTTCAGTGTGTACACTGGTTAGTTTCTTTGTTGTCTAGACAACAACATTTACACGTTCTGCTTGATCCCTGACTAACACTCTGACCTTTGACAGTAACAGCTAATACTCTCCTGAGGTGTGCGACCTCTGTGATATCCTGACTAAGATTAGGTTGTTAGTAATTAGAGGAATCAGCAGTCAACACTTAAAGTGCCCATATTATGAAAAAAAAACTTTTTCTGGGATTTGGGGAGTTCTTTTGTGTCTCTGGTGCTTCCACACACATACAAACTTTGAAAAAAATCCCTCCATGCTGTTCTGAGTGAGATACGGTTTCTGAATGTGTCCTGCCTTCAGTCTCCGGGTGAGCTGTTCAAAATCGGCACGGCTTGTGACGTCACAAGCCGAAACGAGCTGGCTAACCGCAACCGTTAGCTCGTAGCATTAGCGTTAGCATGCTAATGCTAACGCTAGCATGCTACCTCGTTCTCAATAGCAAAGCACTGCTACAACATGTGCGCCCTCATTTAGAAGAAGTCTCCCAGCTAATCCTGCCTTGTAACTGACTGAAGGTGGAGAAACAGCCTTTCTTTTACTGTCTATGGAGCTAGCTAGCTGACATGAGCTACATCTGAGCTACTGAGCATGTGCGAGTCCAATCAAAGATAGTACAGAAGAAGAAGAAGAAAAGAGGTCTCACTCTGTAGCTAAAACAGAGACCAGCTGAAAAGAGGATCTGCAGCAGTGAGAGAGAGCTGTGCAGTACAACAAAAAGATGGTGTTTTTTGAAAATTAAACCATGTAAATCTGTTCTGGTACAACCTTAAAATACAGTTATGAACCTGAAAATGAGCAGAATATGGGCACTTTAAAGCTAAGGAACCACAGGTTAAAGCCTTTCACTAGCTCCTTGCATCAATTCTTTCACAGTAAATGTCCATTTGTCACCACAAAGGAAGTTGGTAGCAATCATTTACTAAAGGTAAAAATAAGTTTCCCTGATTACCAGAGGCTGGAAGTGAAAGCTTCCAATGAGCCAACCGACATATTTCTGAAGAATGTGGTCGCTGGTCTCATCCTAGACTCCTCAGAGGATAGGGATAACCTTGATGGTTATGAAACTAGTACCTGCGACAAGATGCTCCAGGAGTTATTAGTTTACATCACCCAGCTGTCGTGGGTGCTAACAAGTTCCACTGAAGACGTAATGGCTAAATCATACCAGTGCCATTGCTTTTGTTCCTGTGAGTTTTTACGTTATGAAGCGACGTCAAGTAGCGATGTCATGAAGCGACGTCATGAAGCGACGTCATGAAGTGACGTGATGAAGTGACGTGATGAAGCCACGTCATGAAGCCACGTCATGAAGCCACGTCATGAAGTGACGTGATGAAGCGACGTTACGAAGCCATGTTATGAAGTGACGTTATGAAGTGACGTTATGAAGTGACGTGATGTAGTGACGTTATGAAGCGACGTGATGAAGTGACGTGATGAAGTGACGTGATGTAGTGACGTGATGTAGTGACGTGATGTAGTAATGTTATGAAGTGACGTGATGTAGTGACGTGATGTAGTGACGTTATGAAGCGACGTGATGAAGTGACGTGATGAAGTGACGTGATGAAGTGACGTGATGTAGTGACGTGATGTAGTGACGTTATGAAGTGACGTTATGAAGCGACGTGATGTAGTGACGTGATGAAGTGACGTGATGTTCAGGTGCATTCTGCTGGTCTTATAGGGAGGTGTGTTCAGGTGCATTCTGGGCGTGCTGGTCTTACAGGGAGGTGTGTTCAGGTGCATTCTGGGAATATTGCTATCTTGAGGCAGCGGGAAGTGTTTAGACAATACAGAGATGTGTGTCATTTATTTTCACAAAGAACAATAAATTAAAAACTAAAGATGCTCTGTTTTTATTTGCTGCAGAAATGAGAACACAATTCACAAAAAAAAATTTAAACTCCCTTTTTGAGATAAAATCCTTTTAAAAGTAAAACTGTGTAATGCACTGTGGGCTCAATGTTTGATATATAAAAAATCTGAATAGTATTTTTGTGAAGAACAGAAATAACCCCTGAGCAACGAGACAGGAGAGATGTAATGGGCCCAATCCCAATGTCAACACTCACAGACACGAGGGCTTACTCCAGGACATTGCTAACAACCCACAGGAGCCAGTTTATAGCATGCTCTACAGTCTGTCCCAGGTGCATGACTTATTTACTCCACACGCTTTTTCCCAGGAATCTTCTTCTTCTCTGCCCACCATGGCAGTTCCCAGTTCAATCACCCTCACCAGCTCCCCCCATGGCCTGACATGTCACCACCTCGTCATCTACACAAAAGCTCTGGCCTATTCTCATACCACTACTCATCGTCAAACTGCATCCCCTCACTGTGGGGAAACCGTATTTCTTCATCACGTCATGACAACAATTCTCTGCTCCTCGGATGGTCCGAGTTCCCGAGACTGGAAGTTGTTCTTCTGACTTCGGTCTCTTCCCGTGCTCTGAAGCTGGAAAATCAGAATGTTGATTGTAACCACAACAACAAACATGGATGCTACAAAGAAGATGTGGAGACTGTTACTACTCAGAGTGACCTAAGTTTAGTAACATTAGTAAGTCAAGTTTTTTATTAGCATTTAACATGAATATCAAGTCAGTTCCTAACGTTCCCTGACTTGTTAATCAAGGTTAAATGCTAATAAATTCTAAAGCATTGCTCCAGCCAATGTTATAAAGAGTTAAATACCGTACTGGAGAGAGAGGGGGGGGGGGGGACGACATGCAGCAGAGGGCCGCAGATCGAAACCGAACCCGCGGCCGCTGTGTCGAGGACTGAGCCTCTGCACAGACGAGCCAACCAGGCACCCCCAAATACTGAATTAATGTTAATAAATAACTTTTCTAACTAGTCTGGGTCACTTTTTATGGACAACAACTAACAGCAATACCAAATAAAAAAATATATTTGAACAAAAGTTTATATAAAATTTGTGAATTTATGAAAGGTTCCTTACTGTTAATTAAACATCTAGTTTTGCCCGCCAGAAATGAAAGAATACTACAATTGCATCCTGCATCAAGAAATATAATAATATAAAACTATCATTAGGGCTTGTGCGGACCAAAGTGTCAAGCCTGTAAATCTGAGGTGTCTGACACCACATGAATGCAGCATTTCTCTTATAACGTTCACCTTTTTGGCTTTTAGTTTAATACATTTTTTAGTTGATGAAAAACAAACAACTCATGTTTGGTCTCAACATTAAGTCTCACCTTGACCCGGGCTTATTGACTTATGACTTAAGTTTCTTTGATGTTTTTGGCACTTGGTTCTTGTCACACTGTTTTGTGTTTGATTAGTAAGATCACATGTATTCAGGGCATCAGCTCTGGATATTTAACTGAGGCAGAGATCACACTGACATCCAGACGCACGAGGAACAAGGAACGAGACTACTACACTACTTCAGTTGAGGTGCGTCCCCGCTTTGTCTCGGTGTTTCAACAGGACAGAAAAGTATCTTTAGAGGTTTAAAACTTCAGTTTAAAGATCTCAACACTTTGAGCTGCTCTCAGATCTTCATCAGGCATAAAAACACCTGCACTTTGAATCAACTAAAAGACTTCAGAGGACTTGAGGGGGATTCCTGGTTCATACATTAAAAAACAGACAAACTGCTGAAGAACATGAAATATATTCACTTCATAATCATATCTGTCACTTATTGTTTGTTAGAATTTGGTGTAGAGCTCTGATTCAAAGATGATTCTTGTCTGTTAAGGTGGGGTAAGTCCTGGTGAAACTAATGTTGTGGCCAGTTAGTGTCTCTCAGTCTTCAAAGCTATAACCAACACTTCAGTTTTATCCTGGTTGAGTTGTTTATGCATATTTTGTATATATATATATATATATATATATATATATATATATAATTGTTCCTGTGTGTTATTAGACTATATTCCAGTTGCAGAGTGCTGTGACAGTCCTGAACCATGCGTCCTGTTGTGTTTACTGTCGTCCTTCTTCTGGTGGTGCTGATGTTCATGTCGGACTCTGCAGCCTGTAAGAACAACCAGTCACTAAGTAATCAGTCTACACAAACAACAGGAACACAACACTGACAAAGCATCTTCTTTTCTGTGAAACAGGGATCCTGCATCAATGTGTAGGACCAAATATCTGGACACACCGTGTAAAAAGAACATTGGTGAAGGCTGGTTCCAGATGACTAACGACCGCTGTGTGAAGGCGTTTCTACAATACTCAGCATCTGGGCCATTCTGATGCAGAGGTGATAAAACACACACATCAGACTACAGACAGTACAGACCTCATCCTGTTCAGACAGTCACTTGCAAAAGATGTGAAGAAAGAGGATTTGAGAAAACTAATTTTTAGTAAAATGTGACGTTTAATAGTATATTCTACAAGTATATTCTGATTACTTTGTGATGGCGGACCGGATTAATTTCCAGGTTGAGCGAGGATAGATCAAATAAGGGAATTAATATGACAAATGATGAAATGTCAGTGAAAACTAATTCTCCTTCCCTGTGTTTATTTCAGATGAGCTGTAGAAAGTACCCAAATGGCCATCTGGTATCGATCCACAGCACTGTGCAGCTGGCTCAAGTGGAATGTGCCATGTACAGAGCCACCACCAGAAAAGCTCACTACTGGATCGGACTCTATGTAAGCAGTGAATGTTTCTGTTCAGTCACAAACCCTAGTTTCATACAACAGGTTTGTGTAACATCGTACCAAAACTTAGGCCTAACAATTCATATAATATCCTACAAAATGATATTATGTGATACAAACTGCCCTCTCTTTTTAAATGTGTAGTTAACTTCTCCGTTAGCTTCCATAGTTGGAAGCAGCCAACTGGTGCTATCCACCAGCTGACAGACGGGAGAGTTAATCTGATGATTATTGGCCGGTTGGATATTAAACAAAAAACACAATTTGAATGACAGCAGTAGTAGTCACCCTCAGGCAATCATTTGTTTTTCTTTTTTTCTTTGTAGAAGAAGAAATTTCATGAGTGGATTTGGACGGATGACACAAACCGTATTTTCTCCAGTTGGGCTACTGGCCAGCCTGACAACTTGTTGTTCAGAGAGAATTGTGTTGAGATGAACTACTGGGGTAAGTGAACAAACGGCTCAGGAGCAGAGCTAGTAGTTTAGTAGAAATTAATCACTTTTTTATTCATTTCATTTTCACCTCAGAGTCTATATCCACTTCCAGGATTTCTCCCTTGCCGCTGGAAGTTCCAGATTTCACTCTTTATGACCGGATGTCCGTTATCTTACGCTTTCTTTGTGTTGGAATTTTAAGCTCTTTATGAGGACTATGGTTACCTGCTCCTCAGATCTCTGCAGGGTAAATCCAGACAGCTAGCTAGACTATCTGTCCTCCAGGTAGGGAAAGAGTCCTTACTCATTTAAACTCCTTAGGAGACCCAGGACTAGGTGGAGGGACTTCCAGCTGGGAGGAGGCCTCGGGGAAGACCCAGGACTAGGTGGAGGGACGTCCAGCTGGGAGGAGGCCTCGGGGAAGACCCAGGACTAGGTGAGGTGTGAAGCTCAGTTATCCGTGAGGAGCTCGGAGTACAGCCACTGCTCCTTTGCGTCGAAAGGAGCCAGTTGAGGTGGTTCGGGCATCTGGTAAGCACTCCCTCTGGGCGCCTCCCTAGGGAGGTGTTCCAGGCACGCCCAGCTGGGAGGAGGCGGGGAAGACCCAGGAACTAGGTGGAGACTTCCAGCCGGTGGAGGCCTTGGAGACCCAGGACTAGGTGGAGGGACTTCCTGGCGGGAGAGGCCTCGGGGGAGACCCAGGACTAGGTGGAGGGACTTCCAGCTGGGAGGAGACCTCGGGGAAGACCCAGGACTAGGTGGAGGGACTTCCAGCTGGGAGGAGGCCTCGGGGGAGACCCAGGACTAGGTGGAGGGACGTCCAGCTGGGAGGAGGCCTCGGGGAAGACCCAGGACTAGGTGGAGGGACGTCCAGCTGGGAGGAGGCCCCGGGGAAGACCCAGGACTAGGTGAGGTGTGAAGCGAAGAGATATAATCCCTCCACCTAGTCCTGGGTCTTCGTGCCTGGAACACCTCCCTAGGGAGCTGTTCCAGGCACGTCCAGCTGGGAAAAGGCCTCGGGGGAGACCAGGACTAGGTGGAGGGACGTCCAGCTGGGAGGAGGACTCGGGAAAGACTAGGTGGAGGGATTATATCTCCAACCTGGCCTGGGAACGCCTCGGGATCCCCCAGTCGGAGCTGGTTAATGTGGCTCGGGAAAGGGAAGTTTGGGGTCCCCTGCTGGAGCTGCTCCTCCCTCGGGGGAGACCCAGGACTAGGTGGAGGCACGTCCGAACAAATACAACGAACAAGGTATTTAAACTCCTTAGGAGTTTAAATACCTTGTTCGTGAGTGAGGGGACAATGGAGCAGGAGATTGGTCGGAGAACCAACCAACTAAAATTTTGGAAAAAAACTACAAATATGTCTGTGTCTGTGTCTCTCTGTGTGTGTGTGTGTGTGTGTGTGTGTGTGTCTGTGTGTGTGTGTGTGTGTGTGTGTGTGTGTGTGTGTGTGTGTGTGTGTGTGTGTGTGTGTGTGTGTGTGTGTGTGTCTGTGTGTGTGTGTGTGTCTGTGTGTGTCTGTGTGTGTGTGTGTGTGTGTGTGTGTGTGTGTGTGTGTGTGTGTGTGTGTGTGTGTGTGTGTGTGTGTGTGTGTGTGTGTGTGTGTGTGTGTGTGTGTGTGTACTGAGACTCAGAGGAACGATCAGACAGGAGTTTGAGTTAATTTATCATCCAACACAACCAGCTCAGGATCAACTACAACTCCCATGATGCTTAGACACAAAATAGCAACAATAACGTCAAAAAGAGCAACAAAACGCATTTCTACAATTTGATGATCACAGCTTCCATCTTTAAAGGACTGGAAGTGGAGGAAGTTTACAATGTTCACGAGGAATCTGTTCAGTCATTCTGAATTATTTCATACAAAGTTCATTCATTAGTTCATAACAATAAGCTGAAATATTTCTGTAAGTGTGATCCTGTACAGACTCAACTGATCAGCAGTGAGAAACAGGAGGAGACTCTCCCAGTCCCCACACAGGACTCAGAGACACTGAGGAACCAGGAGACTAGAAACCAGAACCCAGGATAGAGAGTCTGAGTGAATGTGGTGTTGAAGGTGTGGAGGAGGATCAGTGAGTCAGAGGAGACTGAGTAGGAAGGACAGAGAGCCAGCAGGAACGTCCACATACACTGCTACTCACCAGAGGACAGAGGAGGAGGAGATGGATGCTACTCTACGCAGAGACAGAGGAGGAGGAGATGGATGCTCGCTCTATCGAGAGACAGAGAGGAGGCACATGGATACGCCACTGCCAGAGACAGAGGAGTGAGAGATGGATGCTACTCCACAGACATAGAGGAGGAGGAGAGTGGATGCTACTCCACCAGAGACAGAGGAGGAGGAGATGGATGCTACCCTATCAGAGACAGAGGAGGAGGAGATGGATGCTCACCCTACTCAGAGACAGAGGAGGAGGAGTGGATGCTGCTCTATCAGAGACAGAGGAGGAGGAGATGGATGCCACTCTATCAGAGACAGAGGAGGAGGAGATGATGTTACTCTACCCGAGACAGAGGAGGAGGAGATGGATGTTACTCTACCAGAGACAGAGGAGGGGAGTGGATGCTACTCATCCAGAGACAGAGGAGGAGGAGATGGATGCTACTCTGTTAGAGACAGAGGAGGAGGAGATGGATGTCTCTCTAGAGACAGAGGAGGACAGATGGATGCTGCTCTCTTAGAGACGAGGAGGAGATATGGATGCTACTCTGTCAGAGACAGAGGAGGGAGGAGATGGATGTTCCTCTCTTAGAGACAGAGGAGGAGGGAGATGGATGCTACTCTACCAGAGACAGAGGAGGAGGAGATGGATGCTACCTCTAGAGACAGAGGCAGGAGGGATACTGGATGTTCCTCTCAGAGACAGAGGAGGAGGAGATGGATGCTACTCTCTTAGAGACAGAGGAGGAGGAGATGGATGCTACTCTCTTAGAGACAGAGGAGGAGGAGATGGATGTTCCTCTCTTAGAGACAGAGGAGGAGGAGATGGATGTTCCTCTCTTATTGTGCCTGACAGAGTAACCATCACCATTGC
>NW_027595799.1:0-12248 GCF_031162955.1 Sander vitreus
ATCTTCAAGCACTATTTACAAAACCTCTGACTCCTCAAACCAGTTTTACCTGTGTTCAAAATCAAACTCTGCTCTCAAATCATAAACAAAGTGATCAAAATGATATAGACTATCAAGCAGTCAGTAAACAATACACCAAAAAATAGACAACACATTGTTCAAAACATATAGTTCTCAGGGAGAAATAATCTCAAAACAAATGTATATATTTTTCCATCATTGTCTTTTGATGAATGAAAACATGTTCTATCATAGTAGCTCAAAAATGATCAGAAAGTACTACTCTGCTTTGCTCTTTGCAATTTTTTTGTTCTTCCTCCTCCTTGTACCCCTATTTTTACAGTATTGTACCCTGCATCTCACTGTCCTTTGTCTCTGTGATACTGTAATTCTTGTTATTTGTTACTATAAACCTGCAACCAGTCAAAATCTATTGAGCAGTCAGTACTGTTACAGTACCAAATGGGCCATACAATGTGTTCATTGTACATTATACAGCCTACAATGTACTGTACTACAGTATACAATACTAAAAGGGACAAAAATCAAAGGAGTAAACATGTGATCAATGTGCGTCTTCTTGTCATTGGGCTGGGTCAGGCCAGAGCACTTCGTTGACATCACAAGCAATATTGTCCCTCCTGAGGCAACGGGGGAAGAAGCCTCTTGTGTGTCGTATCCAGCCCTGACACCTCACATACACACTCGTCCTCGTCCTCTCACATTGTTTCTTCTATCCATTCGCAGACTTTCTCCTTCCAACCTTCAGCAACCTGTTTGCTCTCTGAACTGGCTTATTTTGGTTGTGTCACATCATTTGAACAAGTGAAATCCATTTTGAGTGGTTGTGTTCAATCAATGACATGTGTTCTCTGTTTGTATTTGATTGTTGCCACTTGTGTTTACCAGTATGGATGACATGAGCATTATAGTGCAGAATGTGTTTTGAGAATGAGAATGTGTTTAGAGTTTGGCTGAAAAGTCTAAGTGAGATCTGAAAATTGTGTTTTACCATCATGTGAAATGGTTTAAGGTATTGAAAACAGACTGTACAAGTAGCTAAATGAGTTCAGGCAACTGAGAACTTTGTTCAGCAAATGGGTTTTAGTGTTGTAGCAATTGAGAAAAAGTGTAACAGTGTGTGACTCCCTCTGGTGGATGTTGTGGAGTATTGTGTTGTCTTTGCTCCAAAGGTTTTTGTACAGAGTTCTGGTGTTTCCTGTCACTGTGGGCTGCAGAGCACAGTAGTACACAGCAGAGTCAGACAGCTGAAGCTTCTGGATCTTCAGAGGAACTGACTTATCCTTGATTGTTGCATCAACTCTTTCTTGCTCTTTAGAATTATCAATTTTTAGAGAGGAACGTTGCAGTATCATCTTAGGGTAATCATTTACTTCTTGTTTGTACCAGAACAAATAAGAATAAGAAGCAGTTGTCTCAAATGTACAGCCAAGAGTAACTGTCTCTCCTTCAGTAGTAATGACATCTTGTCTTTGCTGAATCACTCTGTCTTCTCCTTTACACTCTGGGGAAGAAGAGAACATGCAGAGGAAAAGATGAGTCAATAGAGATGATTGATGAGAGAAAAACAATCTGTATTTTTAAATAGTTACCTAGCCAGAGAGTCAGAATCAGGATGTTAGTCAGCCAGTGTTTCATGTCTGCAGTGAGAGGGGAGGAGAGAGAGGAAGAGCATTGATACTCTGATGGATCTGGGCCTTCACATCATTGGTCCTTCCGATTTATAATCTGTTGAAGATCTCTCAACATTTGTGATTTTCCTGAAGTTTAACAGTGTGTGACTCCCTCTGGTGGATGTTGTGGAGTATTGTGTTGTCTTTGCTCCAAAGGTTTTTGTACAGAGTTTTGGTGTTTCCTGTCACTGTGGGCTGCAGAGCACAGTAGTACACAGCAGAGTCAGACACTTCAGCTGAGGAGATCTGCAGATCAACTTGATTTCTCTCCTCATTGAGTTGAGTTGAGTTTAGCTTTCAGTCGAGGGTGAGGAGGTGTTGCTTCCTTTACTGAAGGCGGTTTTAGTATCAGTGATCAGGAGAAGGAACTGAGGAGCTGATCCAGGATCCTGTCGATACCACTGGAGATTATCGGCTTTAACTGAATAGGTACAGGACACAGTAACACTACGGCCCTCTGATGAAAACACTTCAGCACTGCTGGCAGTAATATCTTCTTCCATCGTGTTACCTAGTGAGGAAAACAACATGTTATATTTACACTTCTGTTCCAAAGTCACATATCCTACATTTGAAAAACATCACACTTATTAGTGATAAAGTGATGACGTCTAGATTTGTATCTTTGAAATGTTAAAGCATCTAAAATCTGAAGTGGATCTGTAAAACTTTGAAAATGTCTTTGTATTTCAGGATTTATAATCAAAAACATACGTACCTATGAGAGTGAAGCAGAACAGAATTACAGTGAGTTTTTCCATGTCTGCAGAGGTGAAATGCTGTTTTTGAATGTTCAGGATGAATACGTTTTGTGAGTTGTTTGGTCTGATGTTCACAGCTGGAATCAAACAGTTCTCTGTCATGAAGCCACCTCTGCAGTCAGTAGGAGGAGACTCACATGTTGAATTAGTTTCATTTCTTCAAGTCTTCATCACAAACTGTGTTTCATTAGTGAAAAGAATCCATACTGTCTAATAACATACACTGAAGTTTAACAGTGTGTGACCAGGCTTAGTCATTTAAAAAAAACACTTTATATGATGAGGTGAGGGGCCAGACAAAGAATGGTTCAAAAATCCTATGAAAAATCGAGGAAGGGATGAAGTGACCCTGCCCGGAGGAAGCCCGGGGGCCCCCGTCTGGAGCCAGGCCCAGATGGAGGGCTCGTCAGCGAGCGTCTGGTGGCCGGGTTTGCCACGGAGTCCCGGTCGGGCACAGCCCGAAAAAAGCTACGTGGCGGACATCCCTCCATCCCATGGGCCCACCACCTGTGGGAGGAACCGCTGGGGGTCGGGTGCGCTGCCACATGGGTGGCAGTGAAGGTCAGGGGCCTCGACGGACCAGACCCGGGCAGCAGAGGCTGGCTCTGGGGGACGTGGAATGTCACCTCTCTGTGGGGGAAGGAGCCGGAACTTGTGCGGGAGGTGGAGCGCTACCGGTTAGATCTGGTGGGGCTTACCTCTACGCACAGTCTTGGTTCTGGAACCATACTCCTGGATAGGGGTTGGACTCTTTTCTTCTCCGGAGTTGCCCAGGGTGTGAGGCGCCGGGCGGGTGTGGGGATACTCACAAGCCCCCGGCTGAGCGCCGCTACGTTGGAGTTTAACCCGGTGGACGAGAGGGTCGCCTCCCTACGCCTGCGGGTTGTGGGGGGGGAAAACTCTGACTGTTGTTTGTGCATATGCACCAAACAAGAGTTCAGAGTATTCGGCCTTCTTGGAGACCTTGAGTGGAGTCCTGCATGGGGGCTCCAGTCGGGGACTCCATAGTTCTGCTGGGGGGGACTTCAACGCGCACGTGGGTAATGATGGAGACACATGGAGAGGCGTGATTGGGAGGAACGGCCTCCCTGATCTAAACCAGAGTGGTTGTTTGTTGTTGGACTTCTGTGCTAGTCATGGATTGTCTATAACGAACACCATGTTCGAACATAGGGATGCTCATAAGTGTACTTGGTACCAGAGCACCCTAGGCCAAAGGTCAATGATCGATTTTATAATCGTTTCATCTGATCTGAGGCCATATGTTTTGGACACTCGGGTGAAGAGAGGGGCGGAGCTGTCAACCGATCACCATCTGGTGGTGAGTTGGGTCAGGGGGTGGGGGAAGACTCTGGACAGACCTGGTAAGCCCAAACGGGTAGTGCGGGTAAATTGGGAACGTCTGGAGGAGGCCCCTGTCCGACAGACTTTCAACTCACACCTCCGGCGGAGCTTTTCGTGCATCCCTGTGGAGGCTGGGGGCATTGAACCCGAGTGGACAATGTTCAAAGTTTCCATTGCTGAAGCTGCGGTGAGGAGCTGTGGTCTTAGGGTCTTAGGTGCCTCAAGGGGCGGTAACCCACGAACACCGTGGTGGACACCGGTGGTCAGGGAAGCCGTCCGACTGAAGAAGGAGTCTTTCCGGGATATGTTATCCCAGACGACTCCGGAGGCAGTTGCAAGGTACCGAAGGGCCCGAAGGGCTGCAGCCTCTGCCGTGAAAGAGGCAAAGCAGCGTGTGTGGGAGAAGTTCGGAGAAGACATGGAGAAGGACTTTTCGGTCGGCACCAAGGTGCTTCTGGAAAACCGTTCGCCACCTCAGGAGGGGGAAGCGGGGAACCATCCAAGCTGTGTACAGTAAGGATGGGGACGCTGTTGACCTCAACTGAGGAGGTAATAGGGCGGTGGAAGGAGCACTTTGAGGAACTCCTAAATCCGACTAATCGCCCTCTATGGTAGAGGCAGAGCTGGAGGATGAGGGGGATTGGCATCAATTTCCCTGGTGGAGGTTGCTGAGGTAGTTAAACAACTCCACAGTGGCAAAGCCCCAGGAATTGATGAGATCCGTCCAGAAATGCTTAAAGCTCTGGGTGTGGAGGGGTTGTCTTGGTTGACACGCCTCTTCAACATTGCGTGGAAGTCTGGGACGGTGCCTAAGGAGTGGCAGACCGGGGTGGTGGTTCCCCTTTTTTAAAAGGGGGACCAGAGGAGTGTGTGCCAATTACAGGGGTATCACACTTCTCAGCCTCCCCGGTAAAGTCTACTCCAAGGTGCTGGAAAGGAGGGTTCGGTCGATAGTCGAATCTCAGGTTGAAGAGGAACAATGCGGATTCCGTCCTGGTCGTGGAACAACGGACCAGATCTTTACTCTCGCAAGGATCCTGGAGGGAGCCTGGGAGTATGCCCTAACCAGTCTACATGTGTTTTGTGGATCTGGAGAAGGCGTATGACCGGGTGCCCCGGGAGATACTGTGGGAGGTGCTGCGGGAGTACGGGGTGAGGGGGTCCCTTCTCAGGGCCATCAATCTCTGTACGACCAAAGCGAGAGCTGTGTCCGGGTTCTCGGCAGTAAGTCGGACTCGTTTCAGGTGAGAGTTGGCCTCCGCCAGGGCTGCGCTTTGTCACCAATCCTGTTTGTAGTATTTATGGACAGGATATCGGCGTAGTCGGGGTGGAGAGGGGTTGCAGTTCGGTGGGCTGGGGATCTCATCGCTGCTTTTTGCAGATGATGTGGTCCTGATGGCATCATCGGCCTGTGACCTTCAGCACTCACTGGATCGGTTCGCAGCCGAGTGTGAAGCGGCTGGGATGAGGATCAGCACCTCTAAATCGGAGGCCATGGTTCTCAGCAGGAAACCGATGGAGTGCCTTCTCCAGGTAGGGAATGAGTCCTTACCCCCAAGTGAAGGAGTTCAAGTACCTTGGGGTCTTGTTCGCGAGTGAGGGGACAATGGAGCGGGAGATTGGTCGGAGAATCGGCACAGCAGGTGCGGTATTACATTCAATTTATCGCACCGTTGTGACGAAAAGAGAGCTGAGCCAGAAGGCAAAGCTCTCAATCTACCGGTCAGTTTTTGTTCCTACCCTCACCTATGGTCATGAAGGCTGGGTCATGACCGAAAGAACAAGATCCAGGGTACAAGCGGCCGAAATGGGTTTCCTCAGGAGGGTAGCTGGCGTCTCCCTTAGAGATAGGGTGAGAAGCTCAGTTATCCGTGAGGAGCTCGGAGTAGAGCCGCTGCTCCTTTGCGTCGAAAGGAGCCAGTTGAGGTGGTTCGGGCATCTGGTAAGGATGCCCCCTGGGCGCCTCCCTAGGGAGGTGTTCCAGGCACGTCCAGCTGGGAGGAGGCCTCGGGGGAGACCCAGGACTAGGTGGAGGGATTATATCTCTAACCTGGCCTGGGAACGCCTCGGGATCCCCCAGTCGGAGCTGGTTAATGTGGCCCGGGAAAGGGAAGTTTGGGGTCCCCTGCTGGAGCTGCTACCCCCGCGACCCGACCCCGGATAAGCGGATGAAGATGGATGGATGGATGGACAATGATCAAATGATTCACATGCAGATATTATTGGAATATAACTTTTTCAAGCTGCATAGTCTAACATACCTGTGAGGATGGAAAGAAACATCAGAGAAAACACACAATGCTGCAGTGACAGCATGTTGAATAAAGGTAATGTTGATGGTTTGTGTATTGATCTCTGTTGAATATAGTTCAGTAACAGCTCAGCTCCTCCCTTAATGTCTCCGTCTCCTTGTAGCTCTGTATTGTCACGTCTTTCTGTTACACTCCTAAGATGTGATTCTAGACTAAATCATGAAAAATACTGAAGTTTAACAGTGTGTGACTCCATCTAGTGGACATTTTGGCTGCGCCGGGTGCAAGATAGGGCCCTCAGTTGGTGGATTAAAAGGAGGAACCTGATCACAGTGACAGGGCTCATTCAAAGCCCTGGGTTATTCCCCCTACTGACAACTGTACACTAAACATATGTTGTGCTTCTCTCATTTACACTTCTAAGTTAAAGTGATTCTAGACTACATCATATTGAAGTTTAACAGTGTGTGACTCCCTCTGGTGGATGTTGTGGAGTATTGTGTTGTCTTTGCTCCAAAGGTTTTGTACAGAGTTTTGGTGTTTCCTGTCACTGTGGGCCTCAGAGCACAGTAGTACACAGCAGAGTCAGACAGCTGAAGCTTCTGGATCTTCAGAGGAACTGATCTTAACTTGGAATTGTGTGTAGATGAAAATCTCTCCCTGAACTCGTCTGGTGTATTCCCTTCATCCCCTTGAATTCGCATCAGAATGAATTTGGGGCTGTTGTTTCCATCCTGTTTGTACCAGAAGAGATAATTAGTAGTTGAACTGCTGTTATATTGACAGCCAAGTGTTACTGCCTCTCCTTCAGTAGCTGTCACATCTCCTTCTGGTTGCAGCACGTTGTCTTTTTGTGCTCTGCATTCTGTAAAACAGCAACAAACTGAATCAGTGTGCTGTTAAAGAATCATATCAATGTTGGATTGATATCAAAGAAACAGAGTTGTGTTCATACCAAGGCTCATAGCAGCCAGCAACACTGAGATGAACAGAGGCTTCATATCTGCAGTGTGGAGTAACTCTGAGCTACAGCAAGTATAAAGAAGGCTGTGATCTCTCTGTTTAGTCTTCATCAACACTAAGTTGGTGGATTAGAAGGAGGAACCTGATCACATTTACAGGGCTCATTCACAGCCCTGGGTTATTCCCCCTACTGACAACTTTACACCTAACACATGTTGTGTCTCTCTCCTTTCTTAGTGTAACATGTCTTGTATGAATTGTTCAACATGTTGATCAATGGAAGGAGCTCATTGTGGCCTATCTATTTTCATTGTTTCTATCGGCAGTTGGTATGAACAGAGCCAAAAGTTTAAGTCCGGTGGATTCCATAGTTACATGTCTGCGACTGGCACAACATTTCCTACATTTTGACCAACCATGATGTATGAAGACTGAAAATTCTAGTGGAGAGAGCAATTTGTTAGGAAACTCTTCAGAGAATCGTCCTGCAGCTCCCCCCTCTGTCCTCCCCTCTAACTTTCAACATTCTGTCTCATACACACTCATTGGAAAATCTGAAATGGTCTGAAAACTGGACGATACATAAACTGTGATTTGGTAGAAACCATGTTTGATATCAGAATGCCCATTCAGCCCAAAAAAGGTTAAAGTCTTTTCTTTGGTTTAGACTTTTAATTATTTTTCTAGATTAAAGTATGGCGATACAGTACGGCCCCAAAGAGGGATTGTTTTGAGCTATGTTAAGCGATTTCCCGAAGATTTCCCATTAAAGTCAATGGGAAATTTTAATATTGTGGCCTAATAGCCCACAGAGTATGAAGAGGATTTAGTAGGTAAGTCAGTGTCCATTTATTTGTTGTCATGGTGTCTTGTGTTTGAACCATCATACAGTTGGTTTGTCATTGATGTGGATTTGCAGCTCATGTGAATCCCCCCACAGTGTTACATTAGCAGCTGTAACCACAGGGACTCTGATAAAACTGGAATAATCAGAATCCATCTGATATGAAGCTGTGGTTTGAATACCACTTCCCTCCTCATTGAAGAGTAGTCAGTTATCTGTGTTCAGGTTTTTGTACAGCCTCTTCTACACTTTGTATCACTGTGTTTCTAGAGCACAGTAGTAGAGACCTGTGTCTGCCAGGGTTAGTCTCTTTATGGTCAGTTCAGTTGTTTTCTCTGTTGTTTTGGAGTCATATCGCTTATCTGGGATATATTTGTATTCGTAGCCTTTTGCTCCTTTCCAGAGTATAAACTGAGGTGACTTAAGGTCAGAATGATGTCTGTACCAGTGGAGTTCAATATTGTTGTAATTGGTCTCATAGTCACATCTGAGTGTAACAGAGTCTCCTTCTCTTTTACTGACTTCATCTTCTACAGGAGAGATTTTATCTCCAGCTATTAATCCTGAAAAAAGTAAAGAAAATGAAGTCATTAGACTGACATTGTTCATGAGGCTGAGAGGAGAAGACAGTGGAAAAAGTTAACTGTACATTGTTAATCTGGAAAGAAACAGCTCAATTGTTCAGAGATTTTTGCAGTTTATATAAATCTTTAGAAAATAAACCATGTTGTTCTTTGTATCTTACCAAAGAAAAGAGCAGCAAGAATAATCCACAGCCAATGTTCCATCTCTACAACAAGGTTTAAATCAACAGGAGAAACTAGCTGATGTTCAACATTCAGTCTGAGAATTGTTCTCTTCACAGCAGCACTTATTATTGACTGAATGGTTGAACACAGAGCAGAAGTAGTGCACCTCCTACTTGATAATGTGGCCCTTTAACAGTGTCTCCTCGTAGCTCTGTATTTTCACCTCTCCCCCAATTCTAAGGTAAAGTGATTCTAGACTACATCATATTGAAGTTTAACAGTGTGTGACTCCCTCTGGTGGATGTTGTGGAGTATTGTGTTGTCTTTGCTCCAAAGGTTTTTGTACAGAGTTTTGGTGTTTCCTGTCACTGTGGGCCTCAGAGCACAGTAGTACACAGCAGAGTCAGACAACTGAAGCTTCTGGATCTTCAGAGGAACTGATGTCTTGTTGATTGTAGCATCAAATCTGTCTATCTGGAAATCTGGAGCATTCTCTTTTGTGTTTGAGTAACGCTTCAGGATGTACTTTGGAAAATCATTGACTTCTTGTTTGTACCAGAACAAATAGGGATATGTGTCACTGGTCTCAAATGTACAGCCAAGTGTAACTGTCTCTCCTTCAGTAGTAATGACATCTCCTGTTGGCTGGATCACTCTGTCTTCTCCTTTACACTCTGGGGAAGAAGAGAACATGCAGAGGAAGAGATATATTAATAAAGATGATTGATTAAAGAAAAACAATCAGTATGTTTAAATAGTTACCTAGCCAGAGAGTCAGAATCAGGATGTTAGTCAGCCAGTGTTTCATGTCTGCAGTGAGAGGGGAGGAGAGAGAGGAAGAGCATTGATACTCTGATGGATCTGGGCCTTCACATCATTGGTCCTTCCTCTTTATCATCTGCTGAGGAACTCTCAACATTTTGTAATTTACCTGAAGTTTAACAGTGTGTGACTCCCTCTGGTGGATGTTGTGGAGTATTGTGTTGTCTTTGCTCCAAAGGTTTTTGTACAGAGTTTTGGTGTTTCCTGTCACTGTGGGCCTCAGAGCACAGTAGTACACAGCAGAGTCAGACACTTCAGCTGAGGAGATCTGCAGATCAACTTGATTTCTCTCCTCATTGAGTTTAGCTTTCAGTCGAGGGTGAGGAGGTGTTGCTTCCTTTACTGAAGGCGGTTTTAGTATCAGTGATCAGGAGAAGGAACTGAGGAGCTGATCCAGGATCCTGTCGATACCACTGGAGATTATCGGCTTTAACTGAATAGGTACAGGACAGAGTAACACTACGGCCCTCTGATGAAAACACTTCAGCACTGCTGGCAGTAATATCTTCTTCCATCGTGTTACCTAGTGAGGAAAACAACATGTTATATTTACACTTCTGTTCCAAAGTCACATATCCTCCATTTGAAAAACATCACACTTATTAGTGATAAAGTGATGACGTCTAGATTTGTATCTTTGAAATGTTAAAGTTTGAACTCCATCTAAAATCTGAAGTGGATCTGTAAAACTTGAAGATGTCTTTGTATTTCAGGATTTATAATCAAAAACATACGTACCTATGAGAGTGAAGCAGAACATAATAACAGTGAGTTTTTCCATGTCAGCAGAGGTGAAATGCTGTTTTTGAATGTTCAGGATGAATACGTTTTGTGAGTTGTTTGGTCTGATGTTCACAGCTGGAATCAAACAGTTCTCTGTCATGAAGCCACCTCTGCAGTCAGTAGGAGGAGACTCACATGTTGAATTAGTTTCATTTCTTCAAGTCTTCATCACAAACTGTGTTTCATTAGCTGAAAAGAATCCAGACTGTCTAATAACATACACTGAAGTTTAACAGTGTGTGACTCCCTCTGGTGGATGTTGTGGAGTATTGTGTTGTCTTTGCTCCAAAGGTTTTTGTACAGAGTTTTGGTGTTTCCTGTCACTGTGGGCCTCACAGCACAGTAGTACACAGCAGAGTCAGACACCTTAGCTGAGGAGATCTCCAGATCTATTTTGGTTTTATCCTCACTCACTGAAACAGACAGTCCAGATTTTGTTGCATTTTGCGATCCAAAGTGTAAGATGATGAACTTTGGTGGTTTTCCTGGATGTTGTCGATACCAGAAGAAATAATCAGCACCAGTTGCTTGTTTTGGAGTATCTGTAGGACAGAGTAACAGAGCTGTCTTCTAAACTGTTCTCTTCTTTCTGGACTGGAGTGAGTTCTTCACAGCTGATACCTAAAGGAAGAGATCACTGTCATTTCATGTTGTACAATGGTCAAATGATTCACATGCAGATATTATTGGAATATAACTTTTTCAAGCTGCATAGTCTAACATACCTGTGAGGATGTAAAGAAACATCAGAGAAAACACACAATGCTGCAGTGACAGCATGTTGAATAAAGGTAATGTTGATGGTTTGTGTATTGATCTCTGTTGAATATAGTTCAGTAACAGCTCAGCTCCTCCCTTAATGTCTCTGTCTCCTTGTAGCTCTGTATTGTCACTTCTCTCTGTTACACTCCTAAGATGTGATTCTAGACTAAATCATGAAAAATACTGAAGTTTAACAGTGTGTGACTCCATCTAGTGGACATTTTGGCTGCGCCGGGTGCAAGATAGGGCCCTCAGCTGGTGGATTAGAAGGAAGGAGGAACCTGGGTTATTCCCCGTACTGACAACTGTACACTAAACATATGTTGTGCTTCTCTCATTTACACTTATAAGTTAAAGAGATTCTAGACTACATCATATTGAAGTTTAACAGTGTGTGACTCCCTCTGGTGGATGTTGTGGAGTATTGTGTTGTCTTTGCTCCAAAGGTTTTTGTACAGAGTTTTGGTGTTTCCTGTCACTGTGGGCCTCAGAGCACAGTAGTACACAGCAGAGTCAGACAGCTGAAGCTTCTGGAACTTCAGAGGAACTGATGTCTTGTTGATTGTAGCATCAAATCTTTCTTTCTGGAAATCTGGAGCATTATCTTTTGTGTTTGAGTAACGCTTCAGCATGTACTTTGGGTAATCATTTACTTCTTGTTTGTACCAGAACAATGTGGGAAATGTGTCACTGGTCTCAAATGTACAGCCAAGAGTAACTGTCTCTCCTTCAGTAGTAATGACATCTCCTGTTGGCTGGATCACTCTGTCTTCTCCTTTACACTCTGGGGAAGAAGAGAACATACAGAGAGATAAATTAATAAAGATGATTGATTAAAGAACAACAATCAGTATGTTTAAAGAGTTCCCATAACCAGAGAGACAGAAACAGACAATAAGAATAGTCTGGATTTTAGTAAGCTGATTTCAGATTAAATGATCATTAGAAGATACTAGATGTCAATATACGTGGTCTGTTTTGCTATTCTGTATAATAAACATTAAAAGCACTTAACAGTTCAGTTACTTGTGAAAAATGCAGAGAGAGAAAACATTCATATCTTACCAAAGAAAAGAGCAGCAAGAATAATCCACAGCCAATGTTCCATCTCTACAACAAGGTTTAAATCAACAGGAGAAACTAGCTGATGTTCAACATTCAGTCTGAGAATTGTTCTCTTCACAGCAGCACTTATTATTGACTGAATGGTTGAACACAGAGCAGAAGTAGTGCACCTCCTACTTGATAATGTTGACCTCTAGTGGAGGTACAAA
>NW_027595800.1:0-12371 GCF_031162955.1 Sander vitreus
TGGCCACAGGGGGCTTAAGTGTGGGTGCCCAGGCTCGACCGGAGGTCAAGGTGCCCGGAGGTGGGCCCTTTTTCCTGAACGTATATCCCGGGGAGGTGAGCCCCTTTCTGGGGCGCAAGGGTGGCTCCCCCGGTGTGGGCCTTGTAAAGTCGGCCTCGCAATGAGTGGGTTTTTCCCACTTGGAAATTGTACGTCAAACAAGCCTGGTTATGGAACTAGGTAAGGGGGTTAATAGCCAAGATCATCGAGCGATGATCCTAAACCGTGGGTGGGCGGACATTGTGAAGCCGGCTCCGCAATGTCATGTAGCCATTCTAGCATTGTCAAGCCAGCTTTGCATAGGTGCACACCAAATGGTTAGGTTTAGGGCTCGGATTACCTGGTAAGGCATAGACTATACATTAGGTTTAGGCAAAATGGCCTTAAATCTGAATGAGATCAATAGATCATAGGTTAAGGTTAGGTCAAAAAAAGACCATGATTAGATTTAGGTATACATTAGGTTTAGGCCAAAAGGCCTTAAATCCAAATTAGATCAATAGATCATAGGTTAAGGTTAGGTCAGAAAGACCATGGTTAGGGTTTAGGTCAAAAGAACAGTGGTCCTTAACAACAGGTAATTGCCCATGAAGAAAACTGCTTAATACCTTTACACCACTCGGTTGGAAAGACAGTACCGTCACAAATCAGACTCCATCAATGATGTAGAAACATGTTAAATCTTACATATGAACTGTAATATTAACTGTGATTAATTCGTGGCTGATGAAGCCATATAGAAACAGATAGAAATAAGAAAAAAATCTCAATGTATGCAGTGATAATATCACTTTCTGCATGTCATCTAGCCATGCCGGCATTGTAAAGCAGGCCTCGTGAAGTCATCTACTCATGCTGGCATTGTAAAGCCGGTCTCGCAATGAGTGGGTTTTTCACACTTGGAAATTGTACTTCAACCAAGGCTAAGTGGGAAATAGCCAGGATCATCAAGTGATGATCCTAAACCATGTGTGGGCTGACATTGTAAAGCCGGCCTCGCAATGTCATCTAGTCATGCCGGCATTGTGAAGCCGGCCTCGCAATGTCATCAAGCCATGCTTGCATTGTAAAGCCGGCCTCGCAATGTCATCTAGTCATTCTGGCATTGTAAGGCCGGCCTCGCAATGAGTGGGTTTTTCACACTTGTTAATTGTATTTCAACCAAGGCTGGTTATGGAACTAGGTAAGGGGGTAATAGCCAGGATCATCAAGCGATGATCCTAAGCCGTGAGTGGGCGGACATTGTAAAGCCGGCCTCGCAATGTCATCTAGTCATGCCGGCATTGTGAAGCCGGCCTCGCAATGTCATCAAGCCATGCTTGCATTGTAAAGCCGGCCTCGCAATGTCATCTAGTCATTCTGGCATTGTAAGGCCGGCCTCGCAATGAGTGGGTTTTTCACACTTGTTAATTGTATTTCAACCAAGGCTGGTTATGGAACTAGGTAAGGGGGTAATAGCCAGGATCATCAAGCGATGATCCTAAGCCGTGAGTGGGCGGACATTGTAAAGCCGGCCTCGCAATGTCATCTAGTCATGCCGGCATTGTGAAGCCGGCCTCGCAATGTAATCAAGCCATGCTTGCATTGTAAAGCCGGCCTCGCAATGTCATCTAGTCATGCCGGCATTGTGAAGCCGGCCTCGCAATGTAATCAAGCCATGCTTGCATTGTAAAGCCGGCCTCGCAATGTCATCTAGTCATGCCGGCATTGTGAAGCCGGCCTCGCAATGTCATCTAGTCATTCTGGCATTGTAAGGCCGGCCTCGCAATGAGTGGGTTTTTCACACTTGTTAATTGTATTTCAACCAAGGCTGGTTATGGAACTAGGTAAGGGGGTAATAGCCAGGATCATCAAGCGATGATCCTCAACCATGTGTGGGCGGACATTGTAAAGCCGGCCTCGCAATGTCATCTAGTCATGCCGGCATTGTGAAGCCGGCCTCGCAATGTCATCGAGCCATGCCGTCATTGTGAAGCCGGCCTCGCAATGTCATCAACCATGCTTGCATTGTAAAGCCGGCCTCGTAATGTCATCTAGTCATTCTGGCATTGTAAAGCCCGGCCTCGCAATGAGTGGGTTTTGACACTTGGAAATTAGCTGTTGGAAGCTGTTGCGCTTGCAGCATACGTGCTGCAATTGGGACGGAATTCAACAGCTAGGTTCTATGTGTGAAAATGTGCTTCATTGTAAAGCCGGCTTGGCAATGATTGAAAGCGGGATACCAGGGGCACGGGCAATTTGGGCCCGCGGTTTTGTATGGCCACAGGGGGGGCTTAAGTGTGGGTGCCCAGGCTCGACCGGAGGTCAAGGTGCCCGGAGGTGGGCCCTTTTTCCTGAACGTATATCCCGGGGAGGTGAGCCCCTTTCTGGGGGCGCAAGGGAGTGGCTCCCCGGTGTGGGCCTTGTAAAGTCGGCCTCGCAATGAGTGGGGTTTTTCCCACTTGGAAATTGTACGTCAAACAAGCCTGGTTATGGAACTAGGGTAAGGGGTTAATAGCCAAGATCATCGGCGATGATCCTAAACCGTGGAGTGGGCGGACATTGTGAAGCCGGCTCCGCAATGTCATGTAGCCATTCTAGCATTGTCAAGCCAGCTTTGCATAGGTGCACACCAAATGGTTAGGTTTAGGGCTCGGATTACCTGGTAAGGCATAGACTATACATTAGGTTTAGGCAAAATGGCCTTAAATCTGAATGAGATCAATAGATCATAGGTTAAGGTTAGGTCAAAAAGACCATGATTAGATTTAGGTATACATTAGGGTTTTAGGCCAAAGGCCTTAAATCCAAGTACATCAATAGATCATAGGTTAAGGTTAGGTCAGAAAGACCATGGTTAGAGTTTAGGTCAAAGAACAGTGGTCCTTAACAACAGGTAATTGCCCATGAAGAGAAAACTGCTTAATACCTTTACACCACTCGGTTGGAAAGACAGTACCGTCACAAATCAGACTCCATCAATGATGTAGAAACATGTTAAATCTTACATATGAACTGTAATATTAACTGTGATTAATTCGTGGCTGATGAAGCCATATAGAAACAGATAGAAATAAGAAAAAAATCTCAATGTATGCAGTGATAATATCACTTTCTGCATGTCATCTAGCCATGCCGGCATTGTAAAGCAGGCCTCGTGAAGTCATCTACTCATGCTGGCATTGTAAAGCCGGTCTCGCAATGAGTGGGGTTTTTCACACTTGGAAATTGTACTTCAACCAAGGCTAAGTGGGAAATAGCCAGGATCATCAAGTGATGATCTAAACCATGTGTGGGCTGACATTGTAAAGCCGGCCTCGCAATGTCATCTAGTCATGCCGGCATTGTGAAGCCGGCCTCGCAATGTCATCAAGCCATGCTTGCATTGTAAAGCCGGCCTCGCAATGTCATCTAGTCATGCCGGCATTGTGAAGCCGGCCTCGCAATGTCATCTAGTCATTCTGGCATTGTAAGGCCGGCCTCGCAATGAGTGGGTTTTTCACACTTGGTAATTGTATTTCAACCAAGGCTGGTTATGGAACTAGGTAAGGGGGTAATAGCCAGGATCATCAAGCGATGATCCTAAGCCGTGGAGTGGGCGGACATTGTAAAGCCGGCCTCGCAATGTCATCTAGTCATGCCGGCATTGTGAAGCCGGCCTCGCAATGTCGTCAAGCCATTCTAGCATTGTAAAGCCAGCTTTGCATAGGTACACATCAAATGGTTAGGTTTGGGGCTAGGATTACCTGGTAAGGCATAGACTACACATTAGGTTTAGGCAAAACGACCTTAAGTCTAAATGAGATCGATAGATCATAGGTTAAGGTTAGGTCAAAAAAGACCATGATTAGATTTAGGTATACATTAGGGTTTAGGCCAAAAGGCCTTAAATCCAAATTAGATCAATAGATCATAGGTTAAGGTTAGGTCAGAAAGAACATTGATAGGTTTAGGTCAAAAGAACAGTGGTCCTTAACAACAGGTAATTGCCCATGAAGAGAAAACTGCTTAATACCTTCACACCACTCGGTTGGAAAGACAGTACAGTCACAAATCAGACTCCATCAATGATGTAGAAACATGTTAAATCTTACATATGAACTGTAATATTAACTGTGATTAATTTGTGGCTGATGAAGCCATATAGAAACAGATAGAAATAAGAAAATATCTCAATGTATGCAGTGATAATATGACTTTCTGCATGTCATCTAGCCATGCCGGCATTGTGAAGTCGGCCTCGCAATGTCATCAAGCCATGCTTGCATTGTAAAGCCGGCCTCGCAATGTCATCTAGTCATTCTGGCATTGTAAAGCCGGCCTCGCAATGAGTGGGTTTTTGACACTTGGAAATTAGCTGTTGGATGCTGTTGCGCTTGCAGCATATGTGCTGCAATTGGGGACGGAATTCAACAGCTAGGTTCTATGTGTGAAAATGTGCTTCATTGTAAAGCCGGCCTCGTAATGTCATCTAGTCATGCCGGCATTGTGAAGCCGGCCTCGCAATGTCATCAAGCCGTGCTTGCATTGTAAAGCCGGCCTCGCAATGTCATCTAGTCATTCTGGCATTGTAAGGCCGGCCTCGCAATGAGTGGGTTCCTCACACTTGGTAATTGTATTTCAACCAAGGCTGGTTATGGAACTAGGTAAGGGGGTAATAGCCAGGATCATCAAGCGATGATCCTCAACCATGTGTGGGCGGACATTGTAAAGCCGGCCTCGCAATGTCATCTAGTCATGCCGGCATTGTGAAGCCGGCCTCGCAATGTCATCGAGCCATGCCGTCATTGTGAAGCCGGCCTCGCAATGTCATCAACCATGCTTGCATTGTAAAGCCGGCCTCGTAATGTCATCTAGTCATTCTGGCATTGTAAAGCCGGCCTCGCAATGAGTGGGTTTTGACACTTGGAAATTAGCTGTTGGAAGCTGTTGCGCTTGCAGCATACGTGCTGCAATTGGGACGAATTCAACAGCTAGGTTCTATGTGTGAAAATGTGCTTCATTGTAAGCCGGCCTCGTAATGTCATCTAGTCATGCCGGCATTGTGAAGCCCTGGCCTCGCAATGTCATCTAGTCATTCTGGCATTGTAAGGCCGGCCTCGCAATGAGTGGGTTCCTCACACTTGGTAATTGTATTTCAACCAAGGCTGGTTATGGAACTAGGTAAGGGGGTAATAGCCAGGATCATCAAGCGATGATCCTCAACCATGTATGGGCGGACATTGTAAACCGGCCTCGCAATGTCATCTAGTCATGCCGGCATTGTGAAGCCGGCCTCGCAATGTCATCTAGTCATTCTGGCATTGTAAGGCCGGCCTCGCAATGAGTGGGTTCCTCACACTTGGTAATTGTATTTCAACCAAGGCTGGTTATGGAACTAGGTAAGGGGGTAATAGCCAGGATCATCAAGCGATGATCCTCAACCATGTGTGGGCGGACATTGTAAAGCCGGCCTCGCAATGTCATCTAGTCATGCCGGCATTGTGAAGCCGGCCTCGCAATGTCATCGAGCCATGCCGTCATTGTGAAGCCGGCCTCGCAATGTCATCAACCATGCTTGCATTGTAAAGCCGGCCTCGTAATGTCATCTAGTCATTCTGGCATTGTAAAAGCCGGCCTCGCAATGAGTGGGTTTTGACACTTGGAAATTAGCTGTTGGAAGCTGTTGCGCTTGCAGCATACGTGCTGCAATTGGGACGGAATTCAACAGCTAGGTTCTATGTGTGAAAATGTGCTTCATTGTAAAGCCGGCTTGGCAATGATTGAAAGCGGGATACCAGGGGGCACGGGCAATTTGGGCCCGCGGTTTTGTATGGCCACAGGGGGGCTTAAGTGTGGGTGCCCAGGCTCGACCGGAGGTCAAAGGTGCCCGGAGGTGGGCCCCTTTTTCCTGAATGTATACCCGGGAGGTGAGCCCCTTTCTGGGGCGCAAGGGTAGCTCCCCGGTGTGGGCCTTGTAAAGTCGGCCTCGCAATGAGTGGGTTTTTCCCACTTGGAAATTATACGTCAAACAAGCCTGGTTATGGAACTAGGTAAGGGGTTAATAGCCAAGATCATCGAGCGATGATCCTAAACCGTGGGTGGGCGGACATTGTGAAGCCGGCTCCGCAATGTCATGTAGCCATTCTAGCATTGTCAAAGCCAGCTTTGCATAGGTACACACCAAATGGTTAGGGTTTAGGGCTCGGATTACCTGGTAAGGCATAGACTATACATTAGGGTTTTAGGCAAAATGGCCTTAAATCTGAATGAGATCAATAGATCATAGGTTAAGGTTAGGTCAAAAAAGACCATGATTAGATTTAGGTATACATTAGGTTTAGGCCAAAAGGCCTTAAATCCAAATTACATCAATAGATCATAGGTTAAGGTTAGGTCAGAAAAGACCATGGTTGGGTTTAGGTCAAAGAACAGTGGTCCTTAACAACAGGTAATTGCCCATGAAGAAAACTGCTTAATACCTTTACACCACTCGGTTGGAAAGACAGTACCGTCACAAATCAGACTCCATCAATGATGTAGAAACATGTTAAATCTTACATATGAACTGTAATATTAACTGTGATTAATTCGTGGCTGATGAAGCCATATAGAAACAGATAGATATATGGAAAAAAATCTCAATGTATGCAGTGATAATATCACTTTCTGTATGTCATCTAGCCATGCCGGCATTGTAAAGCAGGCCTCGTGAAGTCAACTACTCATGCTGGCATTGTAAAGCCGGTCTCGCAATGAGTGGGTTTTTCACACTTGGAAATTGTACTTCAACCAAGGCTAAGTGGGAAATAGCCAGGATCATCAAGTGATGATCCTAAACCATGTGTGGGCTGACATTGTAAAGCCGGCCTCGCAATGTCATCTAGTCATGCCGGCATTGTGAAGCCGGCCTCGCAATGTCATCAAGCCATACTTGCATTGTACAGCCGGCCTCGCAATGTCATCTAGTCATGCCGGCATTGTGAAGCCGGCCTCGCAATGTCATCTAGTCATTCTGGCATTGTAAGGCCGGCCTCGCAATGAGTGGGTTCCTCACACTTGGCAATTGTATTTCAACCAAGGCTGGTTATGGAACTAGGTAAGGGGGTAATAGCCAGGATCATCAAGCGATGATCCTCAACCATATGTGGGCGGACATTGTAAGCCGGCCTCGCAATGTCATCTAGTCATGCCGGCATTGTGAAGCGGCCTCGCAATGTCATCGAGCCATGCCGTCATTGTGAAGCCGGCCTCGCAATATCATCAACTCCATGCTTGCATTGTAAAGCCGGCCTCGTAATGTCATCTGAGTCATTCTGGCATTGTAAAGCCCGGCCTCGCAATGAGTGGGTTTTGACACTTGGAAATTAGCTGTTGGAAGCTGTTGCGCTTGCAGCATACGTGCTGCAGTGGGGCGAATTCAGCAGCTAGGTTCTCTGTGTGAAAATGTGCTTCATTGTAAAGACCGGCCTCGCAATGTCATCTAGTCATGCCGGCATTGTGAAGCCGGCCTCGCAATGTCATCTAGTCATTCTGGCATTGTAAGGCCGGCCTCGCAATGAGTGGGTTCCTCACACTTGGTAATTGTATTTCAGCAAGGCTGGTTATGGAACTAGGTAAGGGGGTAATAGCCAGGATCATCAAGCGATGATCCTCAGCCATGTGTGGGCGGACATTGTAAGCCGGCCTCGCAATGTCATCTAGTCATGCCGGCATTGTGAAGCCGGCCTGCAATGTCATCTAGTCATGCCGGCATTGTGAAGCCGACCTCGCAATGTCATCTAGTCATTCTGGCATTGTAAGGCCGGCCTCGCAATGAAGTGGGTTCCTCACACTTGGTAATTGTATTTCAACCAAGGCTGGTTATGGAACTAGGTAAGGGGGTAATAGCCAGGATCATCAGCGATGATCCTCAACCATGTGTGGGCGGACATTGTAAAGCCGGCCTCGCAATGTCATCTAGTCATGCCGGCATTGTGAAGCCGGCCTCGCTAATGTCATCGAGCCATGCCGTCATTGTGAAGCCGGCCTCGCAATGTCATCAACCATGCTTGCATTGTAAAGCCGGCCTCGTAATGTCATCTAGTCATTCTGGCATTGTAAAGCCGGCCTCTCGCAATGAGTGGGTTTTGACACTTGGAAATTAGCTGTTGGAAGCTGTTGCGCTTGCAGCATACGTGCTGCAATTGGGGACGAATTCAGCAGCTAGGTTCTATGTGTGAAAATGTGCTTCATTGTAAAGCCGGCTTGGCAATGATTGAAGCAGGATACCAGGGGCACGGGCAATTTGGGCCCGCGGTTTTGTATGGCCACAGGGGGGGCTTAAGTGTGGGTGCCCAGGCTCGACCGGAGGTCAAGGTGCCCGAGTGGGCCCTTTTTCCTGAATGTATACCCGGGAGGTGAGCCCCTTTCTGGGGCGCAAGGGTAGCTCCCCGGTGTGGGCACTTGTAAAGTCGGCCTCGCAATGAGTGGGTTTTTCCCACTTGGAAGTGTACGTCAAACAAGCCTGGTTATGGAACTAGGTAAGGGGTTAATAGCCAAGATCATCGGCGATGATCCTAAACCGTGGAGTGGGCGGACATTGTGAAGCCGGCTCCGCAATGTCATGTAGCCATTCTAGCATTGTCAAGCCAGCTTTGCATAGGTACACACCAAATGGTTAGGTTTAGGGCTCGGATTACCTGGTAAGGCATAGACTATACATTAGGTTTTAGGCAAAATGGCCTTAAATCTGAATGAGATCAATAGATCATAGAGTTGAGGTTAGGTCAAAAAAGACCATGATTAGATTTAGGTATACATTAGGGTTTAGGCCAAAAGGCCTTAAATCCAAATTACATCAATAGATCATAGGTTAGGGTTAGAGTCAGAAAGACCATGGTTAGGTTTTAGGTCAAAAGAACAGTGGTCCTTAACAACAGGTAATTGCCCATGAAGAGAAAACTGCTAATACCTTTACACCACTCGGTTGGAAAGACAGTACCGTCTGAAATCAGACTCCATCAATGATGTAGAAACATGTTAAATCTTACATATGAACTGTAATATTAACTGTGATTAATTCGTGGCTGATGAAGCCATATAGAAACAGATAGAAATAAGAAAAAATCTCAATGTATGCAGTGATAATATCACTTTCTGCATGTCATCTAGCCATGCCGGCATTGTAAAGCAGGCCTCGTGAAGTCATCTACTCATGCTGGCATTGTAAAGCCGGTCTCGCAATGAGTGGGTTTTTCACACTTGGAAATTGTACTTCAGCCAAGGCTAAGTGGGAAATAGCCAGGATCATCAAGTGATGATCCTAAACCATGTGTGGGCTGACATTGTAAAGCCGGCCTGCAATGTCATCTAGTCATGCCGGCATTGTGAAGCCGGCCTCGCAATGTCATCAAGCCATGCTTGCATTGTAAAGCCGGCCTCGCAATGTCATCTAGTCATGCCGGCATTGTGAAGCCGGCCTGCAATATCATCTAGTCATTCTGGCATTGTAAGGCCGGCCTCGCAATGAGTGGAGTTTTCACACTTGGTAATTGTATTTCAACCAAGGCTGGTTATGGAACTAGGTAAGGGGTAATAGCCAGGATCATCAAGCGATGATCCTAAGCCGTGGAGTGGGCGGACATTGTAAAGCCCGGCCTCGCAATGTCATCTAGTCATGCCGGCATTGTGAAGCCGGCCTCGCAATGTCGTCAAGCCATTCTAGCATTGTAAAGCCAGCTTTGCATAGGTACACATCAAATGGTTAGGTTTGGGGCTAGGATTACCTGGTAAGGCATAGACTACACATTAGGTTTAGGCAAAAGCGGCCTTAAGTCTAAATGAGATCGATAGATCATAGGTTAAGGTTAGGTCAAAAAGACCATGATTAGATTTAGGTATACATTAGGTTTAGGCCAAAAGGCCTTAAATCCAAATTAGATCAATAGATCATAGGTTAAGGTTAGGTCAGAAAGAACATTGATAGGTTTAGGTCAAAAGAACAGTGGTCCTTAACAACAGGTAATTGCCCATGAAGAGAAAACTGCTTAATACCTTTACACCACTCGGTTGGAAAGACAGTACAGTCACAAATCAGACTCCATCAATGATGTAGAAACATGTTAAATCTTACATATGAACTGTAATATTAACTGTGATTAATTCGTGGCTGATGAAGCCATATAGAAACAGATAGAAATAAGAAAATGTCTCAATGTATGCAGTGATAATATCACTTTCTGCATGTCATCTAGCCATGCCGGCATTGTGAAGCCGGCCTCGCAATGTCATCAAGCCATGCTTGCATTGTAAAGCCGGCCTCGCAATGTCATCTAGTCATTCTGGCATTGTAAAGCCGGCCTCGCAATGAGTGGGTTTTTGACACTTGGAAATTAGCTGTTGGATGCTGTTGCGCTTGCAGCATATGTGCTGCAATTGGGACGGAATTCAACAGCTAGGTTCTATGTGTGAAAATGTGCTTCATTGTAAAGCCGGCCTCGTAATGTCATCTAGCCATGCCGGCATTGTGAAGTCGGCCTCGCAATGTCATCAAGCCATGCTTGCATTGTAAAGCCGGCCTCGCAATGTCATCTAGTCATTCTGGCATTGTAAGGCCGGCCTCGCAATGAGTGGGTTCCTCACACTTGGCAATTGTATTTCAACCAAGGCTGGTTATGGAACTAGGTAAGGGGGTAATAGCCAGGATCATCAAGCGATGATCCTCAACCATGTGTGGGCGGACATTGTAAAGCCGGCCTCGCAATGTCATCTAGTCATGCCGGCATTGTGAAGCCGGCCTCGCAATGTCATCGAGCCATGCCGTCATTGTGAAGCCGGCCTCGCAATGTCATCAACCATGCTTGCATTGTAAAGCCGGCCTCGTAATGTCATCTAGTCATTCTGGCATTGTAAAGCCGGCCTCGCAATGAGTGGGTTTTTTGACACTTGGAAATTAGCTGTTGGAAGCTGTTGCGCTTGCAGCATACGTGCTGCAATTGGGACGGAATTCAACAGCTAGGTTCTATGTGTGAAAATGTGCTTCATTGTAAAGCCGGCTTGGCAATGATTGAAACGGGATACCAGGGGCACGGGCAATTTGGGCCCGCGGTTTTGTATGGCCACAGGGGGGCTTAAGTGTGGGTGCCCAGGCTCGACCGGAGGTCAAGGTGCCCGGAGGTGGGCCCTTTTTCCTGAATGTATACCCGGGGAGGTGAGCCCCTTTCTGGGGCGCAAGGGGTGGCTCCCCCGGTGTGGGCCTTGTAAAGTCGGCCTCGCAATGAGTGGGTTTTTCCCACTTGGAAATTGTACGTCAAACAAGCCTGGTTATGGAACTAGGTAAGGGGTTAATAGCCAAGATCATCAAGCGATGATCCTAAACCGTGGGTGGGCGGACATTGTGAAGCCGGCTCCGCAATGTCATGTAGCCATTCTAGCATTGTCAAGCCAGCTTTGCATAGGTACACACCAAATGGTTAGGTTTAGGGCTCGGATTACCTGGTAAGGCATAGACTATACATTAGGTTTAGGCAAAATGGCCTTAAATCTGAATGAGATCAATAGATCATAGGTTAAGGTTAGGTCAAAAAGACCATGATTAGATTTAGGTTAGGGTTAGGGTTAGGGGTTAGGGTTAGGGTTAGGGGTTAGGGTTAGGGTTAGGGTTAGGTAAGGGGGTAATAGCCAGGATCATCAAGCGATGATCCTCAACCATGTGTGGGCGGACATTGTAAAGCCGGCCTCGCAATGTCATCTAGTCATGCCGGCATTGTGAAGCCGGCCTCGCAATGTCATCTAGTCATTCTGGCATTGTAAGGCCGGCCTCGCAATGAGTGGGTTTTTCACACTTGGTAATTGTATTTCAGCCAAGGCTGGTTATGGAACTAGGTAAGGGGGTAATAGCCAGGATCATCAAGCGATGATCCTCAACCATGTGTGGGCGGACATTGTAAAGCCGGCCTCGCAATGTCATCTAGTCATGCCGGCATTGTGAAGCCGGCCTCGCAATGTCATCGAGCCATGCCGTCATTGTGAAGCCGGCCTCGCAATGTCATCAACCATGCTTGCATTGTAAAGCCGGCCTCGTAATGTCATCTAGTCATTCTGGCATTGTAAAGCCGGCCTCGCAATGAGTGGGTTTTGACACTTGGAAATTAGCTGTTGGAAGCTGTTGCGCTTGCAGCATACGTGCTGCAATTGGGACGAATTCAACAGCTAGGTTCTATGTGTGAAAATGTGCTTCATTGTAAAGCCGGCTTGGCAATGATTGAAACGGGATACCAGGGGCACGGGCAATTTGGGCCCGCGGTTTTGTATGGCCACAGGGGGGCTTAAGTGTGGGTGCCCAGGCTCGACCGGAGGTCAAGGTGCCCGGAGGTGGGCCCTTTTTCCTGAAT
>NW_027595801.1:0-10456 GCF_031162955.1 Sander vitreus
AACTTAGAGTTGCTCTGGAACAGACAGAGAGAAGTCGCAAAACTGCTGAGCAGGAGCTGGTGGACGCCAGTGAGCGTGTTGGACTTCTGCACTCTCAGGTAAACAAGCCAAATCATTACTTTCAATAATTCAAAAATCTAATGACAATTCAAATAACATGTGAAAATCATGGCATGTGATGACTAAAGTGCCTAAATATCTTTTTTTGCCTTTTAGAACACAAGCCTTCTGAACTCCAAGAAGAAGCTTGAGTCTGACCTGGTCCAGGTCCAGGGTGAAGTGGATGACACTGTTCAGGAAGCAAGGAATGCAGAGGAGAAGGCCAAGAAGGCCATCACTGATGTGGGTTTACATTTTAATTGTTCTCACTTTATCAAATTTTCCAAGATATTTCTAATTGACATTTTATGCTATCTCCTCTAGGCTGCTATGATGGCTGAGGAGCTGAAGAAGGAGCAGGATACCAGCTCCCACCTGGAGAGGATGAAGAAGAACCTGGAGGTCACTGTTAAGGACCTGCAGCACCGCCTGGATGAGGCTGAGAACCTGGCCATGAAGGGTGGCAAGAAGCAGCTCCAGAAACTTGAGTCCAGGGTAAGAAAGAATGACATAATTTGCAGAGCTGAAAGCTAAAGACTTTTAGGATGGGATACTTATTGCCTTATTGTTCATTGAAGGTGCGTGAATTGGAGGCAGAGGTTGAGGCTGAGCAGAGACGCGGAGGAGATGCCATTAAGGGTGTCCGCAAATATGAGAGGAGGGTGAAGGAGCTCACCTATCAGGTACAGTCACTTTGATAGTTAACATACAAATCAACTTAACAAACAAAACACCTTCATTTACAAATAAATAAACCTTTACAGACTGAGGAGGACAAGAAAAACGTTGCCAGGCTGCAGGATCTAGTTGACAAGTTGCAGCTCAAAGTCAAGGCCTACAAGAGGCAGGCTGAGGAGGCGGTAAGGACAATCTATACATTTTCAACATTAAAAGCTTAATAGTGTGGCAAATGTATTTGCACACAAAGTAGACCTTTGGTCTGTTAGGAGATTCAAAAATGTCAATCTCTATGTTTTTTCAGGAGGAGCAGGCCAACACTCATCTGTCCAAGTGCAGGAAGGTGCAGCATGAGCTGGAGGAGGCTGAGGAGCGCGCTGACATCGCAGAGTCCCAGGTCAACAAGTTGAGAGCGAAGAGCCGTGACTCTGGCAAGGTAAATATTTGCATGTCAGCTTTATGAAAATGTAACCAAATGAAATTCCTCCTAGAAAATTAATGTCACGCATGACTGAAGAAAATGACCATGATTCCCTTAAGCCTCATATAATTAATGACAGACAAAACGTTTACAGAGTATGAGGTTTACAGTATGTAGGGCGCATAACCACTGTATGTATTAATTGTTTCATTTCTTCCAGGGAAAAGAGGCAGCTGAGTAAAGCACTTCAGCTAATGGGCTGTTTCTAATCATATAATATGATGTGAAATATACCACAATAAAATAGTTTTTCACTTTAAATTGCATTGTCTGTTATTTTGGTCCATTCATGTCCTCTGAGATTTAGATAATGTGTGACACAGCTAAAAAATAATTCTACAACCTTTAGGAATGGCTGGCTACAACGTAAAGTAGACTGCATACTTCTTTATTTTATAGGGTGGGGACTGTTTTAAAGTCAATAGTGGGGGCAACCTCTAGTTCATCTAGTAGAGAGAGCACTCCATATAGTGCTGAGTCCTTGGCAGTGGCCTCGGTTTGAATCTGACTTGCGGCCCTTTGCTGCACGTCATTGCACCCCCCCCCCCCATTTCCTATCTACTATCACTATCTATAAAATGAAAAAAGGCCTAAAAAAGTAATCTTTAAAAAAAGTCAGCAATGACCAAAAAAATATACCTGATGTAACCATCTGTAATATTTGAGGTCTCGTATGGAAAACTAGTAAGCGTGGCCCCAACATGCAATTGGATAGTTGATAAATATGCAGGTAAAAAAAAACACAGTTTCACAGTTGTAAAACACAATTTTTGAAGAAACAATATACACATTTATGTGAATTCTTTTTGAGAAAATGTAAGGGGTGACAAGTTTTGTAAATTCTTTACCTGTTTTTTTAAGATTTTATTTAACTGCACTGTAAATGTGTTCTACAGAGTGACATAAAAAACAGAAAGAAAAAGTCTTGAAAAATAATAACAAAACATTACAGAAAATTTTGAATAACACCATTTTTTCCCATGACTTGGACTTGAACTGTTTCAATAAATGCGAGATAGACTTTGCTGTCATCCTTTCAAACCTGTTTAAAATTATACAAATGTATGATGAGTGATATCTCTCTTTTATTTATGATATTTTAAGATAAACAGACATTTTTGGTTCTTTTATGTGTGTCACGCTATAGGACATTACGAAAACTATTGCATTGAAGAAGAAAGACATTTTTTATTTTGATAAAAATAATAATATCAATATCAACCGTATCAAACAAAATATTTTTTCATCAAAAACAAGCACTTTGACTCCTTGATGGTGCAAATACCTATAAGACATGAACACCGTAAAAATCTTTAATTTATGCGTCTATGTAATTTCATTTTTAATCACAATTTCAAGAATTGTTTCTTATCAGATGCTTGACACAAATGTATAGGTCCACCTTAGAGTTGGTAGCAATGCATTTACTGATTGGACATCATCATTAAACCAATCAACCTGTTGGAGTCGAGCAGCAAAGTGCATTGGCTCTGGTTCAGATATGATACTAATTATCTCCTGCCGTGAAAAGTAAATGCAGTCTGGGTTGTCCGACCAGACAAATGAATTCTTCTCACCTTTCTTGGTCATGCAATTGATTTGTATCTCATCTCCATAATGACCAAGATCTGACCAACAAATGGCTTGCCATTATATTGCACAATCACACATTTTTCTTTGGTGCACTCATCTTAATCCTGGAAGGAGTCACACGATTCAATTTGGTGCTTAATATGTGGCAGGCAAATGGCTGCACACAAAGTAGACCGTTGGTATGTTAGGAGATTCAAAAATGTCAATCACTATGTTTTTTCAGGAGGAGCAGGCCAACACTCATCTGTCCAAGTGCAGGAAGGTGCAGCATGAGCTGGAGGAGGCTGAGGAGCGCGCTGACATCGCAGAGTCTCAGGTCAACAAGTTGAGAGCAAAGAGCCGTGACTCTGGCAAGGTAAATATTTGCATGTCAGCTTTATGAAAATGTAACCAAATGAAATTCCTCCTACTGTAATTAATGTCAGTATGAATGAAGAAAATGACCATGATTCCCTTAAGCCTCATATAATTAATGACAGACAAAACTTTTACAGAGTATGAGGTTTACAGTATGTAAGCACATATCCACTGTATATTCATTAATTGTTTTTATTTTTTCCAGGGAAAAGAGGCAGCTGAGTAAAGAAGTTCAGAGGACGGGCTGTTTTTGATCATATAATATGATATCAAATATAGCCAAATAAAATAGTTTTTGATTTTAAATTGCATTGTCTGTTATTTTGGTCCATTCATGTCCTCTGAGATTTAGATAATGTGTGACACAGCTAAAAAATAATTCTACAACCTTTAGGAAATTCTTTATTTTATAGGGTGGGGACTGTTTTAAAGTCAATAGTGGGGGCAACTCTCCATATAGTGCTGAGTCCTTGGCAGCAGCCCTTTGCTGCACCTCACGTCCCCCCATTTCCTATCTACTATCACTATCTATAAAATGAAAAAAGGCCAAAAAAGTATCTTTAAAAAAAGTCAGCAATGACCAAAAAAATATACCTGATGTAACCATCTGTAATATTTGAGGTCTCATATGGAAAACTAGTAAGCGTGGCCCCAACATGCAATTGGATAGTTGATAAATATGCAGGTAAAAAAAAACACAGTTTCACAGTTGTAAAACACAGTTTTTGAAGAAACAATATACACATTTATGTGAATTCTTTTTGAGAAAATGTAAGGGGTGACAAGTTTTGTAAATTCTTTATTTTATTTAACTGCACTGTAAATGTGTTCTACAGAGTGACATAAAAAAGAGAAAGAAAAAGTCTTGAAAATAATAAAAAAACATTACAGAAAATTTTGAATAACACCATTTTTTCCCATGACTTGGACTTGAACTGTTTCAATAAATGCGAGATAGACTTTGCTGTCATCCTTTCAAAACTGTTTAAAATTATACAAATGCATGATGTGTGATGTCTCTAGCTCTCTTTTATTTACGATATTTTAAGACAAACAGACATTTTTGGTTCTTTTATGTGTGTCACGCTATAGGACATTACGAAAACTATTGCATTGAAGAAGAAAGACATTTTTTATTTTGATAAAAATAATAATATCAATATCAACCGTATCAAACAAAATATTTTTTCATCAAAAACAAGCACTTTGACTCCTTGATGGTGCAAATACCTATAAGACATGAACACCGTAAAAATCTTTAATTTATGCGTCTATTTAATTTCATTTTTAATCACAATTTCAAGAATTGTTTCTAATCAGATTCTTGACACAAATGTATAGGTCCACCTTAGAGTTGGTAGCAATGCATTTACTGATTGGACATCATCATTAAACCAATCAACCTGTTGGAGTCGAGCAGCAAGGTGCATTGGCTCTGGTTCAGATATGATACTAATTATCTCCTGCCGTGAAAAGTAAATGCAGTCTGGGTTGTCCGACCAGACAAATGAATTCTTCTCACCTTTCTTGATCATGCAATTGATTTGTATCTCATCTCCATAATGACCAAGATCTGACCAACAAATGGCTTGCCATTATATTGCACAATCACACATTTTTCTTTGGTGCACTCATCTTAATCCTGGAAGGAGTCACACGATTCAATTTGGTGCTGATTGGCAGCATTGTCTCCAATCAGTGGAGCATTTCCAAAATCAATGTTTGGGGTTTTGTGGCAAGAACATACTTTGGGATATGGGCAGAAACAACTCACATCTCCGTAGAGGATCTGTCACGGACTGATTGAGAGGAGACTGGGTAGTGGGCGTGGCTGAGGGAGAGCCCAGTGCCGGTGTGACAGGATCACTCCTGGAGATGATGATAACACTTGATATGTATTGAGTATTCCTGCGACCGGTCGAACAGATTGGGAAAGCATTTTGTCGAAAGTTTTAATGTTTGACTCTTTATTCCATTTGAAATTAACGCTTGTGTGCGATTCTCAACTTATAGACATCTCTGGGAGATTGCAAATCATTACCACTCTGTAAGTGTATTTCGGCCATTCTCTTGACAGCTCTCTCATCATGCCGTAGTGATGGAGACAGAGTTGCATTGCTCTGGGATCCTTTTTTTCAACTAAGAATTTGTCCTTCCTATTTCTACATCTTCAGACAGCACTTTCTAAATGATCCTGTGAATCATTGACAACTCCTGAATAACTGGTTTGTAATTTAATGTAATTCCTTATTTAGAAATGGTAAATCACTATTCATAAAGTATGAAAACATAATCATTAAACCCATTATAGATGAGTTTATTAATCAAGAATGAAACATGTATAATCTATGTTTCATGAATTACATATTGTGTAATAATGTAGTAACAATGCTTTATAAATGATGAATTAAGTATTTACTGATACTTAACTAATGCTTCATAGTGTGTAGTTATTATAAATTGTTACCAAAAAAGCTTATGTAACATACTTTAAAAATAGCCTACATTAAACTTTGTATTGATGTAATGAGCAAGCAAAAATCAAGACCTGGCCTTACTAAATGAAACCTGAAACATCAGATGATACATCATTTCTATCTATAAATCTGTCTTACCACATTTGGTATGAATACCACATGGTTTGCAATTTAAACATTGCTGTGTAATCAAAATCCGAGTTTGATATAAAGGCAACTTGTGGACACAGAGGGTGGCACTAAAGATCTGGGAGTTCCTGCTTGTGGTAAAACTTTCTTCTTAAGCTTAAGGCCATTTTATTAATATTACTTGAGAAATAATTTATGTAAAGAGAAACATTTGTTGACTGAATCTTGTTTTTTACACATACTCTAACAACAAAAACTGTTTTGAACAGGATTGGTGAATACTGTTGACAGAGAAGTCAGGTAAGGAAACTTTTAAATGTTAAAATGATTTAGACATGCACTAATGGTTATTGAGTGTGTTAATAATGTTTTATTAATATTAAAATGCATGAATAATTCACGTAGTTACTAGTTATTAAGTATTTTGCCTGAGCTCATCTAAAGTCAGGAGTACTTATGCCTTACAAAGCACTTATGAAGGAGATTGAAGGGCCAATACCTCAATACTCACAATAGTCTATTATTTTTCTCAACTAAGGTTTTATTTTTCCTATTTCTACAACTTCAGACAGCACTTTCTAAATGATCTTGTGAATCACTGACAACTCCTGAATAACTGGTTTGTAATTTAATGTAATTCCTTATTTAGAAATGGTAAATCACCATTCATAAAGTATGAAAACATAATCATTAAACCCATTATAGATGAGCTTATTAATCAAGAATGAAACATTTATAACTGTGTTCATGAATTACATACTGTGTAATAATGTAGTAACAATGCTTTATAAATGATGAATTAAGTATTTACTGATACTTAACTAATGCTTCATAGTGTGTAGTTATTATAAATTGTTACCAAAAAAGCTTATAGAACTTATACTTTAAAAATAGCCTACATTAAACTTGTATTGATGTAATGAGCAAGCAAAAATCAAGATCTGGCCATAATAAATGAAACCTGAAACATCAGATGATACATAATTTCTATCTATAAATCTGTCTTACCACATTTGGTAGGAATACCACATGGTTTTAGCCTGGTTGACACCAGACCCTTCTCAGTTGTAACTGAGAGTGGGTCTGGGCAAGGTTCATTCGCAGCCCATTTCCAAAGGGGTGTCACCAACAGATGCTGCTCTAATGCCTCTGGGCGCAATTGGATAGTCCTTCAACCAATCAGACCAATGATCTGAGTGATGTAGCAGCGACAGCAGCATCAACGGGTTGCTGCCGAATGAATGTAAACAAAAAGCTGCTTGCCGTCGCTGCACTATCGTCATTGTGTAAAGCCCGCCTCAACTGTTGTGATTGGTGCCTCAATTTGGAAAAATTGGAAATGGGCTTGAATGGGCTCTTGGCCAGACTGACTTGCAGAGCAAATCTCAAATTTGTCAAAGTTTGTCAGAGTTTTTCCAGGCTAACATGGTTTACATTTAACCATTGCTATGTCATCAAAACCAAGTTTAATATAAAGGCTACTTGTGGACACAGAGTGTGGCACTAAAGATATGGGAGTTCCTGCTTGTGGTGTTCTTAAGCTTAAGGCCATTTCATTAAGATTACTTGAGAAATAAGTTATGTAAAGTAGAAACATTTGTTGACTGAAATCTTGTTTTTACACATACTCTAACAACAAAAACTTTCTGAACAGCATTGGTGAATACTGTTGACAGAGAGGAGATCAGGTAAAGAAAATTTTAAATTTTACATTTTTCTTTGTGAGCGTAATACATACATGAATTTCCACAGTTATTCATCCAAGCATTTGTACTAAAGCTTAAACAATATGTCAGCATTTACTCTCAGTAACAACTAAGTCTGAAAAGGATTGAATCACTTTGAAGTCAAAGCCCACCTGTAACTGATACACATAGACATGGTTTTAGTTCGGATTATTACTGTTGAGCAGAATGTTAAACTTTGAGTGTTATTTAATTGCATGCACTTAAAATTAGGCTAAGATGGCAGTTCCTTTATAATTATCTAACAGACATCAGCTGGCACCATGAGTACGGACTCGGAGATGGCCATTTATGGCAAAGCTGCCATCTACCTTCGTAAGCCAGAAAGGGAGAGAATTGAGGCTCAAACTGCACCATTTGATGCCAAGAGTGCCTGCTACGTGGCCGATGTCAAGGAGCTGTACTTGAAGGCAAAAATCCTCAAGAAAGATGGTGACAAAGTCACCGTCGAAGTCCTGGACCACTAAGGAGGTTGGTATCATGAAGTCAGAGTCAACTGAGAGAATCAATATGATCAGTTCTCATTGTGACAAATGTCCTATTCCAGGAGAGGACAGTGAAAGAAGCTGACGTCCATCCAATGAACCCTCCCAAGTATGACAAGATTGAGGACATGGCCATGATGACCCATCTCAATGAAGCCTCTGTGCTGTATAACCTCAAAGAGCGTTACGCAGCATGGATGATCTACGTAAGACAATCTGCCTAATGAGAAAACTATTGCAAATTGCTATACTTGTAGGAAACAGAGTTAACTGTTAAGTCTCTATGATCACTTTCAGACCTACTCTGGGTTGTTCTGTGCAACTGTGAACCCCTACAAGTGGCTCCCAGTGTACGATGCTGAATGTGTAACCGCCTATAGAGGCAAGAAGCGTATGGAGGCTCCACCCCATATCTTCTCTGTCTCTGACAACGCTTTTCAGTTCATGCTTACTGGTAAGTCCTTACCAAAACAATGTATCAGTATACTGGGTTTTTGATGCAGTAAAACATGTTTTTTATTCAACAGATAGGGAGAACCAGTCTGTCTTGATCACGTGAGTTTGTTACATTAACATCTGTACACTTTGTTAAACCATAGTTAAATATCTTAATCAAGTTCTTATAAGTCTGTGTCTATACCTAGTGGGAGAATCTGGTGCTGGAAAGACTGTGAACACCAAGCGTGTCATCCAGTACTTTGCAACAATCGCAGTTGGTGGACCGAAGAGAGACGCATCAAAGGTATGTTACTTTATGATGAGTACAATTCAGGGTTCTTCTGTATGACATCTTTTACCAGGGAGAAAAAAGTAATTATTTTAATAGCAACTCAAAACCTGGATTATAGGGGTCACTGGAGGATCAGATTATTGCAGCCAATCCCCTGCTGGAGGCCTATGGTAACGCCAAAACTATTAGGAATGACAACTCTTCCCGTTTTGTAAGTATGGAACAATGTCTACATATGAGAGAGGTCTTGTTACAGATTTGCCAATGATGGAGGGACATTAAAAATCCTTTGATCCAAACAGGGTAAATTCATCAGAATCCATTTCGGCACAACTGGCAAACTGGCTAGTGCTGATATTGAGACATGTAAGTAATAGTACTCATAGTACATTTAAACGACTGAAATTGAAAATTGGCCAGGCTGTGATGTATGAACAATATTTGTAGATCTGCTGGAGAAGTCCAGAGTGACATTCCAGCTTCCTGATGAAAGAGGCTACCACATCTTCTATCAGATGATGACTGCACACATGCCTGAGCTGATTGGTAAGGAGATTGAGAGCACATTGTTTAACCTGTTTTCATATGAAACAAATGTTCTGACGTTTCCACCCTTTTTGTCATGTCCAGATTTGGCACTCATCACAACCAACCCCTACGATTTCCCCATGTGTAGCATGGGTCAGATCACTGTGGCCAGTATTGATGACAAAGTTGAGCTGGAAGCCACGGATGTGAGTGATCTTCACTTCAAATATATAAACATCAAAACTGCTCTTTAAGTTCAATTTCTAAAGTGATTATGTTTTGTGTCGACCTCTTTTGAACCCAGAACGCTATTGATATCCTGGGCTTCACTAATGAAGAGAAGTTAAGCATCTACAAGTTGACTGGTGCTGTGCTCCACCATGGTAACATGAAGTTCAAGCAGAAGCAGCGTGAGGAGCAGGCTGAGCCTGATGGCACAGAGGGTGAGTATTTAATGTCAGCTCAAAGTAATCACACTCATTTCTGTTTTCATCATGATGGAAATCTTTGAACTATTTGCAGAGGCTGACAAGGTTGCTTACTTGCTGGGTCTGAACTCCGCTGACATGCTCAAGGCTCTGTGCTATCCCAGAGTGAAGGTCGGAAATGAGTATGTCACCAAGGGACAGACTGTACCTCAGGTAAACATGAAGTATCAATATCCTACAATAAACAGATTAGTTATGTTAGTTCTACTAAAATAATGTAGCAATGTAACAACAACTCTGTTTCCCTGGCTTCACCTGAGGGTTTGACTAATACCTGGAACAATCATTCCCATACCATGAGATTCTTATGCAATGCAAATGTTGGTCACTGCTCCAAGGAATAGAAAGGACCTTAGATACGACTTGCCACCCTTAGCAATGGGAGCTATTCATAGTCCGCTCAGCTCGTAGAACACTTCAGCTCAGCTCAGAGCCAGAAAGCTAATGCTATGCTAGCAAGATCCAAAGTCAACGACATTGTGTACAGTTGGCAATCAGTACAAATAATTTGACAGTATGTTAACATCAAGAAAAGCTAGCTATCCAGCCATGTCATGGTGGATTTTTAATGTTTACCGCGATGTGTAACGTTACTGTCGGCTGAAACCTGAAGTAGCTACCTGAACAGTGAACGGGATGAGACAACGTTACTCGCTGTGAAACAAG
>NW_027595803.1:0-11103 GCF_031162955.1 Sander vitreus
AATATCTGCTTTGAAGTGGTCTGCTGTCCTGATCGGGTCGCTCCTCATGCGTCCTCTGTCAAACCCTCGGTGGCTGCGTCGCTTCTCTGTGGCCAGATTTCTTGCTGTGTTCTCCGTGCTGTCAGAGGCCTCCTCTGGGCGTAACTCTCTGATCTGAGCCACAGTACTGTCAAGAAGATCCACAGCAGTGTTGACATCCACTGACTCTTTCTGAAGATGATGAGAAGTACGATGAGAGGAGCACACGACGCTACCACACTTCTCCTCCTATCTATTTTTAATGCGCCCAATTTATATTTTCTCTCCATTTTCGTAACTATTCTTTTAAGTGCTATCAGGAGAAGCTTGGCCTTAGCAACACTAACTAATTACAACAAGATCGGATTTAGCAACAGTAACTGGAGGGAGACTTGGCATTGGCCTCTGTATGTATGTCTATGGAGCTGGCGCTGGCACTGTCTCCCTGGATAAATGTTGAATACATTTTAGGAAAAACGATAAAGCTATTTGAGAAAGAAGTGGACAGAAGGGGTTGTGCATGATGCATTTGAAGGTTATACTGTCAAACAAAGTGTAAGGTGGCTCATTGGCTGGTCAATTCCCATAATGCAAGGGCAGGTAAAATTTGCTGATAAGTTTGCTGTTTGTTTGTTGGAAATACAAATGTAACTTCATGATTTCCGTTTATTTAACATGTCTGCTTAGAAGGAAGTGTTTTGTTGCCTGGTAATTGTCATTGTTGTGCTGGTTTACCATTGTAACCATGAGTTACGCTTTGATAAAAAGAGCTGGATGATGTCTATGTGTGATTGCATGCAGTAATTAGCTTTCTTCAGCTCTTACTCTGAAACGTGTCACTAGACGGGGGCCCTGTTCTCGCTCAAGCGACTCAAGTTCGGTGGCATTTGAGGGCCCCTAATTTGCACGGACCCCTGGGGCGGCCACACCTAAGCACTCATGCTATCTCCGCTACTGCCACTGGCTGAGCCCCAAATTAAAGGTCCCATGACATGGTGCTCTTTGGATGCTTTTATATAGGCCTTAGTGGTCCCCTAATACTGTATCTGAAGTCTCTTTTATATAGACCTTAGTGGTCCCCCTAATACTGTATCTGAAGTCTCTTTTATATAGACCTTAGTGGTCCCCTAATACTGTATCTGAAGTCTCTTTTATATAGACCTTAGTGGTCCCCTAATACTGTATCTGAAGTCTCTTTTATATAGACCTTAGTGGTCCCCTAATACTGTATCTGAAGTCTCTTTTATATAGACCTTAGTGGTCCCCTAATACTGTATCTGAAGTCTCTTTTATATAGACCTTAGTGGTCCCCTAATACTGTATCTGAAGTCTCTTTTATATAGACCTTAGTGGTCCCCTAATACTGTATCTGAAGTCTCTTTTATATAGACCTTAGTGGTCCCCCTAATACTGTATCTGAAGTCTCTTTTATATAGACCTTAGTGGTCCCCTAATACTGTATCTGAAGTCTCTTTTATATAGACCTTAGTGGTCCCCCTAATACTGCATCTGAAGTCTCTTTTATATAGACCTTAGTGGTCCCCTAATACTGTATCTGAAGTCTCTTTTATATAGACCTTAGTGGTCCCCTAATACTGTATCTGAAGTCTCTTTTATATAGACCTTAGTGGTCCCCCTAATACTGTATCTGAAGTCTCTTTTATATAGACCTTAGTGGTCCCCTAATACTGTATCTGAAGTCTCTTTATATAGACCTTAGTGGTCCCCCTAATACTGTATCTGAAGTCTCTTTTATATAGACCTTAGTGGTCCCCCTAATACTGTATCTGAAGTCTCTTTTATATAGACCTTAGTGGTCCCCCTAATACTGTATCTGAAGTCTCTTTTATATAGACCTTAGTGGTCCCCTAATACTGTATCTGAAGTCTCTTTTATATAGACCTTAGTGGTCCCCCTAATACTGTATCTGAAGTCTCTTTATATAGACCTTAGTGGTCCCCTAATACTGTATCTGAAGTCTCTTTATATAGACCTTAGTGGTCCCCTAATACTGTATCTGAAGTCTCTTTTATATAGACCTTAGTGGTCCCCCTAATACTGTATCTGAAGTCTCTTTTATATAGACCTTAGTGGTCCCCTAATACTGTATCTGAAGTCTCTTTTATATAGACCTTAGTGGTCCCCTAATACTGTATCTGAAGTCTCTTTTATATAGACCTTAGTGGTCCCCTAATACTGTATCTGAAGTCTCTTTATATAGACCTTAGTGGTCCCCCTAATACTGTATCTGAAGTCTCTTTTATATAGACCTTAGTGGTCCCCTAATACTGTATCTGAAGTCTCTTTTATATAGACCTTAGTGGTCCCCCTAATACTGTATCTGAAGTCTCTTTTATATAGACCTTAGTGGTCCCCCTAATACTGTATCTGAAGTCTCTTTTATATAGACCTTAGTGGTCCCCTAATACTGTATCTGAAGTCTCTTTATATAGACCTTAGTGGTCCCCCTAATACTGTATCTGAAGTCTCTTTTATATAGACCTTAGTGGTCCCCTAATACTGTATCTGAAGTCTCTTTTATATAGACCTTAGTGGTCCCTAATACTGTATCTGAAGTCTCTTTATATAGACCTTAGTGGTCCCCTAATACTGTATCTGAAGTCTCTTTTATATAGACCTTAGTGGTCCCCTAATACTGCATCTGAAGTCTCTTTATATAGACCTTAGTGGTCCCCTAATACTGTATCTGAAGTCTCTTTTATATAGACCTTAGTGGTCCCCTAATACTGCATCTGAAGTCTCTTTATATAGACCTTAGTGGTCCCCTAATACTGTATCTGAAGTCTCTTTTATATAGACCTTAGTGGTCCCCTAATACTGCATCTGAAGTCTCTTTATATAGACCTTAGTGGTCCCCTAATACTGTATCTGAAGTCTCTTTTATATAGACCTTAGTGGTCCTCTAATACTGTATCTGAAGTTTTTTATATACAGTGATTTATTCTGCTGGTCCCCTATTGAGGGGATGTCCAGAGATTTCAAGAAACATTCTGTCTTTAAACTGTCAGCTGGATCTGATTGGCTATATAAGTTTTTAGATTTCTTTATTTAAAAGGGCCAACGCACATTAATCAACGTGAGTACAGAGTCCAACATGTAAATGTGCCAGATTTAGCCATACAGGCACATTTTCATCTGCAGTCCCTATAGCAGGTTGATGGCTTAAAACAACAGATACGCTACAACAATACAACACATACACATAAAACAAGAAAGACATAGACATAGACAAGTCAAATGACACAACCACTATTCCAGATCAGGACAACTGGCAGGTTGATAGCATGAGAAAAACACAACACAAGTATCATACACAGTAGACACAAGTACAAGTGCGTAGACATCATCATCAGCATCAGCTGAAACCATGCAGGAACTCATAATGCCCCTTTAACCCCTAGTTGCTCCAGAGGCGTACAACCTCTGGAGCAGGTTACTTACTATGTAGTAACTGTATGTCGCTTTGGATAAAAGCAGCTAAATGACATGTAAAGTAAAGAATCTGTGGATATATTTCTTGAGGGTGGGAGAGCGTTATCTGCCGCGTCATCCCCTCATCATGGTTTATGTGTATTTCTTTTAATGTTATTATTTCGGTCTTATTAACAGGGAAGCTGCATTGCTTTGTTGTGTATTGATAGTTTAAAAAATATATATAACGCTACATTTATCAACATCTATTTAGGATTTTATTTTATTTATTTCATGAACATTGCACAGTTTTTTTAATACTGTGCACATTCAATTCACAGCTCTTCAGTGTGTTACAGATACAGAGAAAAGCTCCAGATAGCTTACGTAGACGGAGAGTCTATAGGGAACTTATCGACCGGTTCCTGCTCTTCTGTTTGAATAGAGAAAGAGTTGCTAGACGACCCTGGCTGCAAATAACACTTGCTGCCGCTAAGGTGGGCTAGATTCAAGGCTACCAAATCCCGGTTCCACTTAATGTGTCAACTGAAATATTTTCCCTCTGTCGCTCCGAAACGGACGTAAAAATGTCCCACTTTCTCTGTAGTCTGTTAGCTAGCTACCGTTAATGTAGGCTGCTTTTAAAAGGCCATATCTTCCCTCTGGGCTCACCACAACGGACGTAAAAATGTCCCACTTTCTCTGTAGTCTGTTAGCTAGCTACCGCTAATGTAGGCTGCTTTTAAAATGCCATATCTTCCCTCTGGGCTCACCACAACGGACGTAAAAATGTCCCACTTTCTCTGTAGTCTGTTAGCTAGCTACCGTTAATGTAGGCTGCTTTTAAAGGTCATATCTTCCCTCTGGGCTCACCACAACGGACGTAAAAATGTCCCACTTTCTCTGTAGTCTGTTAGCTAGCTACCGTTAATGTAGGCTGCTTTTAAAAGGCCATATCTTCCCTCTGGGCTCACCACAACGGACGTAAAAAATGTCCCACTTTCTCTGTAGTCTGTTAGCTAGCTACCCAGTTAATGTAGGCTGCTTTTAAAAGGTCATATCTTCCCTCTGGGCTCACCACAACGGACGTAAAAATGTCCCACTTTCTCTGTAGTCTGTTAGCTAGCTACCGTTAATGTAGGCTGCTTTTAAAAGGTCATATCTTCCCTCTGGGCTCACCACAACGGACGTAAAAATGTCCCACTTTCTCTGTAGTCTGTTAGCTAGCTACCGTTAATGTAGGCTGCTTTTAAAAGGCCATATCTTCCCTCTGGGCTCACCACAACGGACGTAAAAATGTCCCACTTTCTCTGTAGTCTGTTAGCTAGCTACCGTTAATGTAGGCTGCTTTTAAAAGGTCATATCTTCCCTCTGGGCTCACCACAACGGACGTAAAAATGTCCCACTTTCTCTGTAGTCTGTTAGCTAGCTACCGTTAATGTAGGCTGCTTTTAAAAGGCCATATCTTCCCTCTGGGCTCACCACAACGGACGTAAAAGCAGATTAACCGTTCACTGCACGGGATCGCTAGTAAACAGATTACTGCTAGTCTATCGTTAGCTAGCTTTTTCATTTAAAATGCCTAGAGCGAATGTGTTAGGTGACTTAGGTTTACTTATCATATATTTAAGTACTTTAAAACGTTAATATATTGTGAAAAAAAAAAAAAAAAAACTCTATAAAAGAGCCTTCCTTTGATGTCATTTTTCAGTTTTTCAAGAACTGGTTCGGCATCGGAATCATGAAAATCCAAACGGTACAAAGGCTGTCGGGCTCGACAGCAGCTCCAGTGGACGTGTCGTATCTGTTTTTGTCTTATAACTTGCACACAGACAACGTTTTATGAGAAAACGTAGTGCGCATAAGGTGAAAGTGGAGTATGTGCAGCCATTGTTGATATATGGCCTAAATGGCCCCTCATAGGGTTCAATGAGCAGTTTCACACAAAACTAACTGGACACACCCACCATCACGACACCATCTGTCCACACACTCAAACATCGTTACAGACGGAAGGACATTCTTCTTTAAAATAAATAATTTAAGACAAATAATACTTTGAGTGATTTAATTTCAAATAATAAAACATAAATGATACATTTGATTAAAAACATCCGAGTAAAGTAACAGTTTTTACAAATGTCTAAAACTTTTAATTAAAAACACAACATGTAGTTATTCATAAGATTGTATTCTGTTTATATTTTCCTAAACATAGATTACTAAATAATGTGTGTGTGTTTGTGTTTGTGTGTGTGTGTGTGTGTGTGTGTGTGTGTGTGTGTGTGTGTGTGTGTGTGTGTGTGTGTGTGTGTGTGTGTGTTTGTGTGTGTGTGTGTGTGTGTGTGTGTGTGTGTGTGTGTGTGTGTGTGTGTGTGTGTGTGTGTGTGTGTGTGTGTGTGTGTGTGTGTGTGTCTGTGTGTGTGTGTGTGTGTGTGTGTGTGTGTGTGTGTGTGTGTGTGTGTGTGTGTGTGTGTGTGTGTGTGTGTGTGTGTGTGTGTGTGTGTGTGTGTGTGTGTGTGTGTGTGTGTATCTGTCTGTGTGTGTCTCTGTGTGTGTGTGTGTGTGTGTCTGTGTGTGTGTGTGTGTGTGTGTGTGTGTGTGTGTGTGTGTGTGTTTGTGTGTGTGTGTGTGTGTGTGTGTGTGTGTGTGGCCAGGATAGGACATTAACTAACAATGCAAAGATCAACAAGCCACTGACAGTGACACATATGTTCATATTTGATTCCTTCAATACATTATTATTTTGTGTCTTAAACCCACCAGCTGTTTTCATATTATACCAACATCTGCAGCATTCTGAGTCTTTTTGGTTCCTAGGAAATCTCAGCCCAGAGTAATTAATTAATAGTAATACTTATTATTCTTCCAAAACAAGTTTCCTTTTTTTCCATTTTTTTATTTTTAAGAACGATACAAAAAAAATTGCAACTTTGTTGCAACAACTCATGTGTTATGTTGCCCATTCACCAGTGGTGGTGTTGTTGTTGTTGTTGTTGTTGTTGTTGTTGTGGTGGCGTAGCTACTCCTGATTTTGTCATCACATCTCTTATATGCAGTGGGGTAACGAGCTAACACCGGGCCCTTATGCAGGATTATCGAGGCTGCCCCCCCGCAATGTCCACGAGTAGGCTACCATCAACAGGACAGGACAGGATCATAGAGACACAGAAAGTCCTGTTTTACACCTTCATGAGGCAAACACTAACTGGTGGTCAAACGTCACTGTGGCCACAGTGGTGGGGGTCAAAAAAGGTAACTTCAGGCCCTGTGTGTGTGTTCGTCTGTGTTAGTGTGTGTTTCTTTTAGTGTGTGTTAGTGGGTGTGTTAGAGTGTGTATGTGTGTGTGTGTGTGTATGTTTGTGTGTGTGTGTGTTAGAGTGTGTGTGTTAGTGTGTGTGTGTGTGTGTGTGTGTGTGTTTTAGAGTGTTTGTGTGTGTATTTTAGTGTGTGTGTGTGTGTGTGTATGTGTGTTTTAGAGTGTGTGTGTGTGTGTGTGTGTGTGTGTGTTTGTGTGTGTGTTTTAGTGTGTGTGTGTGTGTGTGTGTGTGTGTGTGTGTGTGTGTGTGTGTTTGTGTTAGTGTGTGTGTGTTAGTGTGTGTGTGTGTGTGTGTGTGTGTGTGTGTGTGTTTTAGAGTGTGTGTGTGTGTGTGTGTGTGTGTGTGTGTGTGTGTGTGTGTGTGTGTGTGTGTTTGTGTTAGTGTGTGTGTTAGAGTGTGTGTGTGTGTGTGTTAGTGTGTTTGTCAGTCTGTGTGTGTGTGTGTGTGTGTGTGTTTGTGTGTGTGTGTGTGTGTGTGTGTGTGTGTGTGTGTGTGTGTGTGTGTGTGTGTGTGTGTTTGTGTGTTTTAGAGTGTGTGTGTGTGTGTGTGTGTGTGTGTGTGTGTGTGTGAGCAGCTTCTTATCAGAGCATCAGTTTCCCAGAGATTCAGTTCAGAGAAGTTCCCTTCAGTCCACAGAGTGGAAACATCATCTTTAATGGAGCCATCAGACACACAGACACACAATCCCACTCTTTTTCCTACTTTAGTTCTGTCAAACTTCATCCTGAGAGGCCGTGTGCTGGATGGGAGGAATCTCCCCAAGATGGCTGCAACAGCCTACAACCAAGATGGCTGCCAGCCTAAAACTACAACACCCAGGTCAGCATCAGTGAGAGTCAGCTGCCAGCAATCCAGCAGGTGACAAGAGTTTAACGAGGCAGAGACAGAGACAGATATGTAGTGCTTTTAATTAGTTGTTTCATGTTTACACACTCACGCAAGACAAGTAGAGTTAAACTTTGGAAACAGGGGGTTTGTTTCCTACTTTGTCATCAGAATATCTGAGTTCTGAGTACACGGGCTAAATGAGATGTATTCCAGTAAAGCTCCGCCTCTTCCTGTATGCAGATCCAACCTGAGGACAGCACATGTGATGATCTGAGCAGAGAGCAGACAGACGGGAAGACGGACGCAGAGAAGACGGACGCAGAGAGACCCTCCACCTGAAAATGGATGACCTGCTGCTGCTGCTGCTGCTGTGGAGCTCAGGTACCACTCTGCTTTAAACATCGTCTCTTCTTATCATTCATTGATTCTTTATTTCCTCTCAGACACACAAAGTGCGTCGTGGCTTTATAACACACCAACGTTTCAGTTGCAGCGTTCAAACATTTCATATTCACATATCGATCTGTAAATCAGAGACAGAGAAAGAAAAGACAAAAAGGGAAAATGGATTTAGTCAAATCGTTAGAATCCTTCAGATTTTCATCAAATCAAACCACGTTTCTGATTCTATTTTCAGTCCGTTGTTGTTTCTGTAACATCCAACCTTAACCCTAATTATTTAACAAAACACTGAACTGATGATACCATATCAGAAATTATAACTTTACTGATCATCAGAACCAGACAGAATCTGCAGATTGTTGAACAGTTATCAGAGATGATCCAGAATGAAAATCTGAAGATTTTAGCCGAGTGTTTTTCTGTTCGGGGTGGAGATTTAATATTTGGAGTCTTGTTTTTATGTTTTAAATGTGTTTAAGTCTGTGTGAAATTCTGCATAGTAACATTCTGTCGCCCTGTTGATAATCAGCAATCATCAGTGTGGTTTTTATCGATAAGCGGGAAATTGTGCAGAAAGTTTTGCGGTGACTCCTCCTCATGACAGGAAACGCTGCAGCATGTGATCAGTGTTACTGAGTGGGAGTTGATCAGGTTGATATCTGTGTTTCCTGTTCTCTCTCCTGCAGCCGTATCACAGCTGATTGATATCTGGATACTAACGCTAACACGACACTTCCTGCAGCTGCTTCACATTAAAACATCCTCAACTGGACAAACACAGGAGGCTTTTAATGTGAAGCAGTCACAGGAAACAGTCTAAACACTAAACACACATACTTGTGTCTGTGTGTGTGTGTGTGTGTGTGTGTGTCTGTGTGTGTTTGTGTGAGTGTGTGTGTCTCTGTGTGTGTCCATCTGTGTTTGTGTCTCTGTGTGTGTGTGTGTGTCTCTGTGTGAGTGAGTGTGTGTGTGTGTGTGTGTGATCCAATCATGCTGCTTTCTACTGATGTTCACCTTCTGGTTAATCCTCAGGACTCAAGGCTGAAGGAGACCTCACCTCAACAGTTACACACAGACAGAAAAGACAGCATGAGTGTACAGCATCATATTTCTATTCCTCCTTCTTTAATCTCACCTGCTCAGGTAACCCCATCAAAGACATGAATGAATAAATGAATAAATGAATGAATGAATGCTTTTATTTTGAACAACATAAAAAAATACACAACAACTTAAAATAAAAGACACAAAGTATTTAAAAACAAAAAAAGAAAAAGCAAGATAAATAAAAACTGTTGAATAAATGATTTAGTCTGAAAGAAAGTAGGAAGAATGTAAATACTGACAGAGTAGTGGGGGCATACGGTTGTTATACGTTAAGTTTCCCTTTAAAACATAGCCCCCCCCCTCTCTGTCCTGGAGCATTTTGTGAATGTTACCAGGAAGTTAATTATTTCTCTCTTTGTACTTTAAAGGGTAACTACAGTTTCTCAACCTGGACCATATGTTCCTGTTTTTCAGTGTTTCCCAAACATTAGAAAGATATTTGTGGGGGGGGGTCGCCCTGTGTCTGACCGGGGGGTTCACAATAACTCCTTCATTAATAATCTGTGTGTGTGTGTGTGTGTGTGTGTGTGTGTGTGTGTGTGTGTGTGTGTGTGTGTGTGTGTGTGTCTCTGTGTGTGTCACCGTGTGTGTGTGTGTGTGTGTGTGTGTATGTGTGTGTGTGTGTGTGTGTCTCTGTCTGTGTCTCTGTGTGTGTGTGTGTCTGTGTCTCTGTGTGTGTGTGCGTGTGTGTGTGTGTGTGTGTCTGTCTCTGTGTGTGTGTCTGTGTCTCTGTGTGTGTGTGTGTGTGTGTCTGTGTCTGTGTGTGTGTGTGTCTTTGTGTGTGTGTGTGTGTTTGTGTCTCTGTGTGTGTGTGTGTGTGTGTGTGTGTGTGTGTCTGTCTCTGTGTGTGTGTCTGTGAGTGTCTGTGTGTGTGTGTGTGTGTGTGTGTGTCTGTGTGTGTGTGTGTGTGTGTGTGTGTGTGTGTGTGTGTGTGTGTGTGTGTGTGTGTGTATGTGTGTGTGTGTCTGTGTCTCTGTGTGTCTGTCTGTGTGTGTGTGTGTGTGTGTGTTTGTGTGAGTGTGTGTCTGATAAAATACGATAAAAAAAAGTTACAGTGCAGTATAAGAAATTAAACATTGAAGAGCAGTTAAAAAAGTTAAATATATAAAAGCAGATAAAATAACTTTCCTGGACTCAGTGATCCAGTTTTTGGCAAGCCAAATATTTTTGACCAATATGGCAGACATCTCATCGTCTCTGTGTGTGTGTGTGTGTGTCTCTGTGTGTGTCTGTGTGTGTGTGTGTGTGTGTGAGTTTTGTGTGTGTGTGTGTGTCTGTGTGTGTGTGTATGTGTGTGTCTTTTTTTCTGTGTGTGTATGTGTGTCTGTCTGTGTGTGTGTGTGTGTGTGTGTGTGTCTGTGTGTTTGTGTGTGTCTGTGTGTGTGTGTGTGTGTGTGTGTGTGTGTGTGTGTGTGTGTGTCTGTGTGTGTGTCTGTGTGTGTGTGTGTCTCTGTGAGTGTCTGTGTGTGTCTCTGTGTGTGTGTGTGTGTGTGTGTGTGTGTGTGTGTGTGTGTGTGTGTGTGTGTGTGTGTGTGTGTGTGTGTGTGTGTGTGTGTGTGTGTGAGTAGCTCCTTATCAGAGCAGGTGAAAGAGCAGTGCTTGTCCCTCCCTCATTAATACCACTTGAGCAAGGCCCTTAATCCCAACTGCTCCAGTGGAGCTGCTCAGTGGCCAGCAGATCAGACTGTGGTTGTGCTGGGCAGCTTCCAGGTATGAATATGCAACTGTGTGAATGTGATCAGGGCACTCCTGCAAAAGAAAGGCTGCCTCTCAGTGAACCTCCCCTGAATAAATAAATAAAAAAATAAAAAAAGATGGTATTGCAGTGTGTGAATTTGCAGGGGTCATTTTACTGGTTGGGTGTTGAGTGATTCAGACGCGTAACTATCGGTAAGCAGGGTACGCGGTTGCTTACGGCCTGGTCCAATCAGGACCCGCATCACTGGAAGACGTTGATTGACACTATCGCATTTTCATTCCTCACACAATCCCAGCA
>NW_027595804.1:10000-12051 GCF_031162955.1 Sander vitreus
AGTTTTAAGAACTTACCCATTGCTTCCACTGTCTTTTGACATATTTTCTTCTTCTGTGAGAGCTTCTTCACCAAGCTTTCATTTAAATAGGTTGTCATCAATATAAAGAACTGTGTGTAAGACATAGCCCTGTTAAAACATAATGCCCAAAGGTTTCGAAGTCCAAAAGTAATTGGACCGATAATCAAGTCTAACAAATTTTCATATTTAATATTTGCAGTCAATGACTGCCTGCAGTCTTCAACCCATAGACATCAGTAGACTACAGGTTATGGTCATAAAGTTTTATCTTGATCATTGACAAGAAATGTAGTACACTTTCATCCTGAGAGCATTCTGAACTTGCTCTACAGTCATAAAGGGGGGTTTCATAACCATATGAATGATTTTCCAGTCATTAACAATATGTGCTCCCTGATGTACCAGCTTGTAAGCCTACTCTAAATAAACCTGAAAGAAGCATTTTAATGTAGCTATCCATTTTTCTATTTAAAATTGAATGTACCGAAGAACAAAATTGTACACATGTCCAAATACTTAGTCTAGACTTAACTTCAAAGCTCTGATTAGATGCTTTGTGTGACCGCTTGCAAGGTGTGCATGAGCAGAGTCAAGGAATCTACGCTGGGATGTACAGTATGTATTTAAGGTTACACAATCTACATTGTCTTTTCTGTCATTTGTAGTGCCACCCACAGTAAAGGCGAAGAGACCGTGGAGTGAAGCAGAGAGGAGTGCGGCAAACAAACACATGGCAAAGTTTATTGCAGGCGCCGTGTTCCAGGTAAGAACACTGCATGCGATGCACTAAAGAGAAGGAAGCCTTGGGTCAAAGATCATGGAAGGATGTAAAGAACTTTGTGTACTACACAAATGTCACATTAAACCGGAGGTGTGCTACAAGGCAGCTTCACTTTTGAAGACCTTATTGTGCAATATCATGTTGTTCTAATTGATGTCTGGTGCAGTTCTTCTGATGCTTTGTGCAGTACTGTTCAAGTGGTGTTTCAAAACAGAAATAAGGCACATTTGCAACTAACATTTATTTTAATTTATTAATTGGACAAATATATTATCTTAATAGTTTGTTTTATAAAATGTCAGAACATTTTGAAAAACACCTAAAACAAAGTGTAAGGTTGTCTTCAGGTTTATTTTTGTTCAAATGACAGTTTTTGTGACAAGTTTATTATCACAAGTGAGAAAGAAAGCAGCAAATTCTCAAAGTTGATGTTTGAACAAACAGAAATAAATGTTCTGATAACTAAGTTAACACTTATTGTTTTTTATTGCTTTACTTTAGTTCAGAAATACATCTGTGCTTTTGTGCAGTACTCTGATCAATGGTCACATCATTCATTTGTGTATATTCTTCTGTATATGAACCTCAAACTGCAACTCTTCAAAGACTCTGCAATTGATATATTTTTACAGTATTTGTTCTAAAACATAAAATGGTAGTAAAAAAAGAACTGCAAGCAAAAGAAAGAAGTTAAAATAGTCTAGCCTGAATTGAACCCAATAGCGCCCCCTAGAAATGGTCCTCACTTGAATGGTAGAATGACGGTTCTTATACTTAGTTTTAAAAATAATCTGAGGTGGAAAACTGAGTCATGGAGACATCTAGTGTTTAAATGTAGCATTACTTTGTCTGTAAATGTAGCAGAAAGGGTGGTCCTCACTTCAATAGCTGTTATATCCGGTCCTCACTTTTAAGCCCATACAGGAATGTGTGTGTGTGTGTGTGTGTGTGTGTGTGTCGTGTGTGTGCGTGCGTGTGCGTGCGTGCGTGTGCGTGTGTGTGTGTGTGTGTGTATGTGTGTGTGTGTGTGCTGTGTGTGTGTGTGTGTGTGCAGACAGAGCCTCCTCTCAACACCCCAGAGAACAGAGAGTACTTGGCAGAGATCATGTTCGAGACCTTCAACACACCTGGACTCTACATCGCAGTGCAGGTGAGAGAGACAGACAGACACACACACACACAGACAGACAGACAGACACAAAGACAGACAGACAGACAGACACACAAACACAAAGACAGACAGACAGAC
>NW_027595805.1:0-11321 GCF_031162955.1 Sander vitreus
CCGATTAACCGGAGGTGATCGCAGTCTTAACCAAAAGGCCGAGAGCGATGAGCACCACCTGTTTGCTGTCCGGCGCAACCTCCCGGACGGTTCGCACTTGTCATGGTCCAGTACTTTTAATTGGGCATAACAATAGCTGCTACTTAGCACCCCCGCCCAAGCGCTCCATGGTGAAGCACCTAAGGCTGGTTAAAGACAGCTTGTTTGGTTTTCAAAAATTGGACAAGGTTCAGCCAAATGGCAATGCTCCCTCTGTGTCCTGTTTCTGTGCTGCTGCTGATAACAACAGAAGTCTAGTTAAGGACAGCTTATTTGCTTTTCACAAGTACACAAGGCTCAGCCAAACAGCAGAGCCCACCAAAAATAGGTTCAACTCATTGGTGTTCCTCTCCACGGAAGTCTTTAGTAAAGGCGAAAGACTTGTGCGTTATGAAGAGAAACCAGAGTAAGTACAGCCCTGTACTCGAGAGCAGCCGTAAACCCTAGTCGTCCCAGTCCAAACCCTCGCGGTAAGCCTCACTTGGTGTGCCGCTTTCCAAATCCAAGGCCACACGGCCAATATTTTCTCTCTGCTGCTTTTCCTGCCAATCAATAGTGCAAATCTCGCTGCACTTTTGTGAGACTTCATCTTGCTGTTTATTCGCTGCTGCGTTTTCACCCCAGTTGTCGTGTCTTAAGAGTATTATAACAGCGTTTTGATACCAGGAACCCAATGAGGTTTGACAGATCATTCAGTCAAACCGGCGCTTCTTGCCACAACTCCGGGCCACGAAGTCCGCCAGCCACTGCGACGCATGTCTCTTTCGGTCCGGTATCAAATTGAGCGACGGGCAGCTCAGCGTGCATTATTTGGTTTTCCACAAGACAGAAGAAGGGTGCACCGTTCCCGGCGGCGCTGCAATACCAGGTCGATGCGTGGAATGAGCGGAGCAAGCCCCTTTTTCAACTCCCATTGCTAAAAAATCCATTTAATACGTTGTCCCCTGATAGAGGACATATCAGATATTAAACTGATAAGAACAGATACTACACTTGATCTTAGCCAAAAGGCCGAGCGATGAGCACCACCTGTTTGCTGTCCGACGCAACCTCCCGGACGGTTCGCACTTGTCATGGTCCAGTACTTTTAATTGGGCATAACAATAGCTGCTACTTAGCACCCCCGCCCAGCGCTCCATGGTGAAGCACCTAAGGCTGGTTAAAGACAGCTTGTTTGGTTTTCAAAATTGGACAAGGTTCAGCCAAATGGCAATGCTCCCTCTGTGTCCTGTTTCTGTGCTGCTGCTGATAACAACAGAAGTCTAGTTAAGGACAGCTTATTTGCTTTTCACAAGTACACAAGGCTCAGCCAAACAGCAGAGCCCACCAAAAAATAGGTTCAACTCATTGGTGTTCCTCTCCACGGAAGTCTTTAGTAAAGGCGAAAGACTTGTGCGTTATGAAGAGAAACCAGAGTAAGTACAGCCCTGTACTCGAGAGCAGCCGTAAACCCTAGTCGTCCCAGTCCAAACCCTCGCGGTAAGCCTCACTTGGTGTGCCGCTTTCCAAATCCAAGGCCACACGGCCAATATTTTCTCTCTGCTGCTTTTCCTGCCAATCAATAGTGCAAATCTCGCTGCACTTTTGTGAGACTTCATCTTGCTGTTTATTCGCTGCTGCGTTTTCACCCCAGTTGTCGTGTCTTAAGAGTATTATAACAGCGTTTTGATACCAGGAACCCAATGAGGTTTGACAGATCATTCAGTCAAACCGGCGCTTCTTGCCACAACTCCGGGCCACGAAGTCCGCCAGCCACTGCGACGCATGTCTCTTTCGGTCCGGTATCAAATTGAGCGACGGGCAGCTCAGCGTGCATTATTTGGTTTTCCACAAGACAGAAGAAGGGTGCACCGTTCCCGGCGGCGCTGCAATACCAGGTCGTGCGTGGAATGAGCGGAGCAAGCCCCTTTTTCAACTCCCATTGCTAAAAAATCCATTTAATACGTTGTCCCCTGATAGAGGACATATCAGATATTAAACTGATAAGAACAGATACTACACTTGATCTTAGCCAAAAGGCCGAGAAACGATGAGCACCACCTGTTTGCTGTCAGACGCAACCTCCCGGACAGTTCGCACTTGTCATGGTCAGTACTTTTAATTGGGCATAACAATAGCTGCTACTTAGCACCCCCGCCCAAGCGCTCCATGGTGAAGCACCTAAGGCTGGTTAAAGACAGCTTGTTTGGTTTTCAAAAATTGGACAAGGTTCAGCCAAATGGCAATGCTCCCTCTGTGTCCTGTTTCTGTGCTGCTGCTGATAACAACAGAAGTCTAGTTAAGGACAGCTTATTTGCTTTTCACAAGTACACAAGGCTCAGCCAAACAGCAGAGCCCACCAAAAATAGGTTCAACCAGTGAGTCTCTAACAATGAGTACCGTTTGAGTCTCGGGATCCTGTTACGGTGCTCAGAGGAGACCCTCCCCTTGTTGCTCCTTCCCACCTGCCTCACCCGGAGAGTCAGGCCGCCGCTGCTTTGACCTTTTTTTGTGTGGCTCCGGCTCCTTCGTCCGAATGGGCACAGAGGCGATTCTTCTTTGCAGCTGTGTCCTTGGCCTGGCGCTTGCAGCTCGGGCCATTTGGGCCGTTGCTGCAGCCATCTTGATCACAGCTGCGGGGGGGATCTGCATGTGCTTTCTTACCAGCAAGTTTCTGGAGGTCCAAATGGCGTCTTTGATGGCGGCCAGGGTGAGCCACTGATTTGCAAAGTCACGTGCTGGCATCTGTTTCTTTGGGCTCCCCCCATACAGCACTAGCTGTGCTGTGAGGACCTCCCTTGCTGGTAAGTACGGGAATTGCAAGGAGCCGGCCATTGCCCACTGGTCTACGGCAGCGCTGCACTCCCAGAGCAAATGCCTCACCGACTCAGGCTCGCCACAACCTGGTCGGGGGCAGGTTGAGTGCGCTGACATGCCCCGGGAGTGCATGACGGACCTGACCGGGAGGATCTCATGAGCCACCATCCATGACAGGTCCCGGAGTCTGTTTGGGAGAGCCGAATGGTTCGTGTTGCGCCAAACAGTTGAGGGCTCTCCAAATGCCAGCCCACGCACTGGACTCACTGGTTCCCGCTCCTGCACAACTGAAATGAGAGAGCGATGATTTGTTAAAACACACACATCTTCTTGCTCAAGGTGAAAACGTTTTTAAAAAGGTCTGGATAAAAGCATAGGTTGGCGGCAGGATAAAAGACACAGGTACTTTAAGATCAGAGGGTAAAATCTTCAGTCTTCTGAGATATGACCCCATCCAGAACCGTGCCATAGCTGCTGTCTTAGCATTTCTGGATGGGGCCGTGGCTGCTGTTATGTGTATAGCTGTAAATCTGCTCCCTAAAAACAATAACAGGTCCGGCACTCCTTTCCCTCCTTTCTCCTTTGGCTTCTTCATCACGCTTCTCTGCAACCGTTCCCACTTGGACCCCCACAGGAAATAAAAGATGGCTCGTTCCAGGTCTAAAATCACTTTTCTGGGTGGGATAAAAACAGAGCTGATGAGTAAAAGCAAAGGTAAAATCACTGCCTTGATGATTAAAACCTTTCCTTCTAGTGTCAGTCCTCTAAGTCTCCAGTACCCTAGTCTCTGCCTAACTTTCCCTACCATGTCTGGCCAATTTGTTTTCCCTCCCCCCTCCCTATCAAATTTGACCCCAAGTATTTTTTGGTCGGTCTGGGTCACAGTCAGGGGAGTCCTGTCATCTCAGTCGCTGTCCACGGTCCATAAAAATGGGCTAGGGTCTTGCTTCTATTTAGTTTTGACCCAGAAGCCCGCCCAAACCAGTCGGTCAAGTCTAGAGTCCTGTTGACAGATAAAAGGTCAGTGCATAAAATGTTAATATCGTCCATATATAAAATGCACTTTGTCGCAAGTCCCCCCGCTCCCTGGCACTCCTACCCCAGTGATTTGTTTGTCCCTTCTCAAGATCTGTGCCAGTGGCTCGATGCAAATAACATAAAGGAGGGCAGATAACGGACACCCCTGACGGACACCGCAGTTGATATTGACTGCTTTTGTCAGATTCCCGTTAACAAGGAATTTGCTGGTAATACCCGGTACAGCAATCCCACCCAGGCTATAAACCTTCTTGGGAAACCCATTTTTTGCAGTACCTGGAAAAGGTATTGGTGCGAGACCCGATCAAAAGCTTTCTCAAAATCTAAATTTAGGACTACTAGCCGGATGTTTCTGTCTCTCGCATAACAGATGGTGTCTCGGATCAGTACGAGGCTGTCGGTGATCTTCCTCCCTGGTATGGCACAGGCTTGATCCGGGTGGATCAGCCCTTCTAAAAACAAAGACGTGCGTGATGCTAAAAGTTTACTAAAAAGTTTACAGTCAAAATTTAAAAGTGTGATGGGTCTCCAATTTCTCAGGTCAGTCTTGTCTTTGTCTTTGTAAAGGAGGGTCACTATCCCTACTCTAAAGCTGTCAGGAAGTTGTTCAAGTTTTTCAAAATCACTAAAAACATCAAGCAAGTCAGGTGCTAAAATGTCCCAAAATGTTAAATAAAATTCTAAGGGAAGTCCGTCTTCTCCTGGGGACTTCCCTGTTCTAAAACTCTTGATGCATTCATTTAACTCTAGAATGGTAAAATCCTGGGTTAAAAGCACTGTGTCGTCTACCGTTTGCTCAATGAAATTTAAAACTTCCATCATGCTGTCTCGTTGAACCAGTTTTTCTCTATATAGTTCTGTATAAAAGTTTTCAATTGTGTCTTTGATTTCCTCTGTTGTTGTAGCAGTGCAGCCATTTTCTTTTTTTAAGCTTAAAATGCCCCCTCCTTTATTTACTATTTTCTTAAAAAAATATCTTGTACACTTTTCCCCTTCCTCTATTTCTTTTTCTTTGCTTCTTAAAATGACACCCTTGCTTTTAATTTCTGCTAAAAGGGACATCTCTCTTTTAATTTGTTTCATGTCTTCATTTAGATCCATCCCTTGTTGGTTTAGTTTAAAATACCGCTGGAGTCGTTTTTGCAGTCCCAACATGCGTCTGTCGTCCCTATCTTTCTTTCTCTTACCTGCCTGTCTAAAGAAGGTCTGGGTCCGTCTTTTTACCATTTCCCACCAATGTGCACGTGTATCGTAAAAGTCTTGAAGGGTCTGCCACTCGAGGTACTGCTCCCGATACTGACTAACTAACTCCCTATCCTCTAAAAGGGAACAGTTGAGCTTCCACAGACCACTTCCTAATATCACCTCAGAAGACAGTGAGAGGGTGCAGGAAAGCATTGCGTGGTCTGAAAAGAAAACGGGTTCCAATCTAGCATCCATTGGTGGGCAATCGCGTGATAAAATGTAATCTATGCGAGAGGCTCTGGTGCCATCACCACTGAACCAGGTGAAGCCTTGCTCTCTGGGATGCATGGTTCTAAAACAGTCGAGAAGTTTAAAATCTTTGCATATGTCCTGTAATAAAACCGATGTTTTGTCAATTTTAAAATCTTCCCCTGCTCCTTTCCTGTCATTCCTGCTTAGAATACAATTAAAATCTCCCCCCTACAACTAGTGGTGCCCTACCTAGCATGTGGAACTGCAGGTCTTCTAAAAGGTCATACCTGTCATTTTTATCATTAAAACCATAAATATTTAAGACGTTAAAATCTCTTCCCATAAAAGTCAAGTGTGCTAAAAGTGCCCGGCCATCTCTCACCACTGTGCTACCCTTCACCAAGACTAGGGGGTTTTTGATTAGAATGGCCACGCCATCATTTTTGTTCTGATTTGATCCGCTCCATATCGATGTTTGTTGCCATAACTCCTCCCAATCTCTGTAATGGTTTAAAAACGGCAAGCCACACTCCTGTATTAAAAACACATCCGACTTCAAAGAGTTAAGAAAGGATAAAACAGTCTCGGCTCTAACTCTCGACTTCACACTTCTCACATTTATGGTTGAGAAGGTAAGTGTCATGAGTATGATTATAAATAACAAGTATGACATTTTAAAGGGCTAAGAGGCGAATTGCAATGTTAAAATGTCTTAAAAGAGGCAGTTAGTCAATGGCTTGTGAATGGAGCTCTTCCTTCACTCCTATTGGTGAAAAGGGAAGGGTTTGAGCTTCATTTCCCGGTTGGACTCTGGGGGTGGGCCTTTGTTGCAAGGTTGCATTTAAGTTTGAGTCCTTTGGGGTTGATTGCAGAGCTATGTTTAGGAAAGAGACCTCATTTGGGGAATTGGGGGGGAAGACTCTGGGCTCCCCCACAGATAAACTGTCTGAGGAGTTGCCAGCTCTTCCCCTCTTCTCTGCGACTCCAGGAGACTCAGAGGACGTTTCTGATAAAGGCCTCTTGGCCGGCTGGGCATTGGGGAGGGAGGCATCCTTGCTATTGCCTTGTGACTGGTCACTTTCATGTTCTAGACTAGCTCCGCCTTCTGCCTGCACTGCCCCATCTTTCTCACCACTCTCCTCTGATTGGGCAGTTACAGGCCCCTCCTCCTCTCCCCCGTCACCCATTTCGTGTTCTCCAATCACAGGATTTGGAGGGAGATTTGAATTTCCCAGCTCGGCTTCTTCAAACAGCTCTCTAAATGGTTCACCTGGTCCGCCATTTTGTTGCTTTGCGACTACTTTTGCTGCTTTCAGTTTGTTGGCAAAAGACTTTGGGCAATCTCTGAAGAGGTGGTTTGTTTCTCCACAAAGATTACACTTCCTGCCATTGGTACACTCCTCAAAGGTATGCCCAATTTCTCTACATTTCCCACAAATTATCTGTTGACATGCTTCTGCCAGGTGCCCATGCTCACCACACTTGCGGCAGAGCTTGGGCTGTCCCTGGTAGTGGATGTAGCCTCTGTTGTTACCGAGAACTATCATTGATGGCAGATGTTTCAGGCCCTGGAAGCCCTGAGGGTCCTGGCCTTGGTGTATGGGGGACCCTCCAAGCGCAATTCCAGATTCCATCCTCATCTCTCACCTTGGTAGCCTGGCCTTTCACAGTGCAATATCTCCCCAGCCACAAACAAATGTCGTCCGCATTCACTGTCTCATTGAACATTCTGACAATGACTGTTTTAAAGGCATTGTCAGTCAGTTTCTCAACATTGAAAGTGGAAAACTGGTGTTTTTCATTTTCATATCTGTTCCAGAAGTCTCTGAGAACACTGGCAGAGCGAAAGCTTACATCAAAACCTTTGTTAAAAGGCAGGGTAACAATACAATTTATATCTTCTGGTGGGAAAAGTAACGTTCTCTGTATTAGCTTCCTGGAAAAGTCAAGCCTCGACATCACCAATGGACTGCCATCTTTGTCTTTAAAAGTGAAACGGACGCTGTGGTGCCTCCGCATGCCAGCATGGCTGGCTGACATGATGGAGACCCCACTCAATTGACCTAGTTGAGGTCAAAAATAAAGTTTTAAGCAACTTACCTACCTTTGTAAATGAGCAAATTACAAGGAATTTTAACAATTTCAAACAATATGTGACAATATCCTCCAAAAACAGAGAAAACAAGGCCACAAACAGGCAGAGTTTTCCCGATTAACCGGAGGTGATCGCAGTCTTAACCAAAAGGCCGAGAGCGATGAGCACCACCTGTTTGCTGTCCGGCGCAACCTCCCCGGACGGTTCGCACTTGTCATGGTCCAGTACTTTTAATTGGGCATAACAATAGCTGCTACTTAGCACCCCCGCCCAAGCGCTCCATGGTGAAGCACCTAAGGCTGGTTAAAGACAGCTTAGGGTTAGGGTTACCCTAACCCTAACCCTAACCCAAATGACTACCAGGCAAAAGAGTTCAGTCACTACATAGCAGAGGAAGAGAGAAGAAAGATGAGGGCAAGATTATCAGATGGCAAGTTCATCTCGGTCATGTCAGATGGATCCCTGGACAGTGCAGTGATGGAAGAAGAAATGGTCTCCGTCAGGAGTGCCAGTGAGGGGAAGGTCAAAGTTGATTTTGTCGGGGTAAAAGCTGTCTCAAAACCAGATGCTACAAATATAGCTGAAGCAGTGTGCAGTACAATGGAAAGTGGAGTCAGCACTGATTGGAAGAACAAGCTAGTGGCAATCACCACAGATGGAGCATCTGTAATGACAGGAGTAAACAATGGTGTAGTTACAAAACTGCGTGCAGACAGACAAAATGTGCTGGGGATCCGCTGCATGGCCCATAAGCTAGAACTTGCCTTTTCAGACGGAATAAGGAAAAATGTGACGGCCAGGAAAGTTGAGGACCTGTTGAGTGGACTCTACACCTTATATCATAAGAGGGGAGTGAACAGGGCCAGCCTAAAGCAACACTTCAGGGAGCTCCACATGAAGGCTTTGATGCCAACCAGAGTAGGTGGAACCCGGTGGCTACCACATCTCTTCAAAGCACTTGACCATTTTCTCAGGGGATATGCTGGCATTGTACGCCACTTGGAGGAGAAGGTATGTTAATTTATAGCCTACTAAAACCAGCAGTGTAGATGGATTATTTAATGTCTGCTTTCTTGTTCTCTTCATCAGTTTTAAATGCTGTCTGATATAATGCAGTTGTTTTGTTTGTACTCCCAGGAGGCCACGAACATCAATTCTGTTCTGAGGGCCAAAGCCAAGGGGTTCCTCAACATAGGCAAGGATGGTGGAGTGCTCAGGTTTTGCTGCCTTGTCCATGACACCATCTATCAACTGAGCAACCTCCAAGTCACTGCAGAGGTCAGTGTCAACCCTGGCTGAAGCTCAGAGCTGCCTTTCCTCCACTCAGGCTGTCAGAGAAAAGTACAAGTCAAGGTATGTATCTTATATCCTACAATTTATGATTTGATTTTAGGTTGTGTTGGTGTGTTTTCACCTCAGTATAAATAAAAAGACGCCCATCCATCTATCTCTGCACAACTGTAGACCTGGGCCTAAGCTGTGGTGTCCTGCAGGCTATGCGGCTGACCAGTTTCCAGTGCTGGCCAGAGGCAGACACGAGTTCAGGTTAGCAATTCAAATGTAATGAACTAATCTTTACGCATTTTATGTTTTAAGACAACTGCTTAACTTTATATTCATGTTTTCCCTTTTGATCTCAGATTTTGGTGATGAAGAGGTAAACAAACTCATCAGTCACTTCCGACCTCTTTTACTATCTGCTGGAGTGGATGTGGAGTTGATCCCTGATCAATGGACAGTTCTCAAGACTGAACTGTACACAGCAGGATTCAGCCAAGGTACTTGGAGAATGTTTGAGAAAAAACATCTCATCCTGATGTACCTTATCAGTAGCATTTTTAAACAAGTGCTTGAAAAGCTCTATAGAAATGTCTAATATTGTGAGACAGTGTTATTTAGTTTATCAGGAATCAGAGTAAATTTCATTTGTTAAAGACACAATCTAAATTTGATGCCATCTTTTAATAACTAAAGTTGCATTTGAAAATGTATAATTTTAGAGAGAATATAGTTCCCGGTTTGTTTATGGTTAGAAGATGGCTGTGTCTCATGTTACGTTGTTTTTTTGTACACGCTGTGACTCTACAAATCACAACATGTAAATAGGAACATGTTGGCGTTATGTTGTCACTTATTGGGAGCAGTAGGCTAGATGGAACCAGTTACCTTCAGGATCTGTGCTAGGCTAAGCTACCGGTGGAACCGTCAGACAGAGTTACAACACGCACAGAGATGAGAAGGGTATGTCTGGACTTATCTAACTCTGGGGGTTACGGGGAATAAGACAAAGTCCCAATAAGTCGGCGTGTTCCTTTAAACAATCATTTCATACAATAATAACACAAGGAATATACTCACACACACACACACACACACACACACACACACACACACACACACACAGACACACACACACAGACACACACACACACACACACAGACACACACACACTACACAGACACACACACACACACACACACACACACACACACACACACACACACACACACACACACACACACACACACACACACACACACACACACACACACACACACACACACACACACACACACACACACACCCACACACACAGTTTATTTCTGTTGGGGACACACATGGCATGTATCTGTTTATGTTAATGCTGCTATTAGGGTTGTAGATCAAACGTGTATTATTAGTGGTATTCCAAACTAAGAGGACACATACTGTAGGCCTCGGCCCTGTTGTATTCTCTGTATTTATTCCTCCATTGACATTTTTTATTTTGAGCTTTACAGCGAAGGCCAAATATTTAGTTTTTCCTTTAACATTTTCCTCCTTCCAACACCTCTGTAGACTTATTATTTTGTAGCTAACTCATTTAATAGGATAGAAAGGGTACAAAGGGGTAGGAGTACATACGTTTTACTTCTTCCTACTCCTTTTTGCATGTGTAAATATAGGTCTTTAAGTACTGGGAATTATGGAGTTTTATTTTTTAACTATTTTTTTTTCTGATGTTTTATTTTATTTACATGTTCAAAATAAAATATATCAATCAATCAACCAACCTGTCACTGTGAGCAACTAAATGCTTCATTTTCATCAAATCATACTGTGACCCTGGGTATTGAATAGGTGAGCCAATAATGAAACTGAGAAATAGGCTACTTTTTATTTACAACATGTTACTCAATTCAGTACAATACAACGTTAATGTTCCCCACATTGTACTGTTTGAAAGGAACCACATTGATGGTGCCAATAAACAACAATAAAGTACAAAGAATCTTAACTAGGGTAAATGAAAATATCAGTCTTCTTCTTACAGTAAAGTGTGATCCAAAGACAGTGGTGAGATTCATATGAAGTCTATTTTAATGAAAATGATGAATAGGCACCTAATAAATGTTAAAAGGCTTTAAATCACGTGTCAAACTCAAGGCCGCCGGCTAAATCCGTATACATATATACAATCCGTACAGACCTGCACCAGAGTTCAGATGAGCTTTCACACGAGCCGGACTGTCCGACCAAACGCTCCAGGGTTCTTTTTAAACGGAGTGTTTTGTAGGGATGTGGTGGGGGCCATCAACACAGTGAAAACGTTTTATTCATACAACAGAAAACTCAGATTGGGCAGATAGTCTAACTATCTGTCTGGATTTACCCTGCAGAGATCTGAGGAGCAGTTAACCATAGTCTCACAAATCCACCGGAGGTTAGAACGCCAACACAGAGACAGAGGAAGGGGACGGACATCAGCTGAAAACGAGGGACATCCGTGGAACTTTTCGGTGGCAACGGACCTAGATATAGACGACAAGAAGAAGAAGGCTACAAAGAAGTGGCGTCCCATGGTCTCAGTGCTCAGTGTGCCAATCATGGTCCCACACTGCCTGTGCTTTTAAAAGAACCATGTGCCTTCATTGC
>NW_027595806.1:0-2500 GCF_031162955.1 Sander vitreus
TCCCACAGCCCTATGTTCCCACAGCCCTATGGTCCCACAGCCCTATGTTCCCACAGCCCTATGGTCCCACAGCCCAATGTTCCCACAGCCCTATGTTCCCACAGCCCTATGGTCCCACAGCCCAATGTTCCCACAGCCCTATGTTCCCACAGCCCAATGTTCCCACAGCCCAATGGTCCCACAGCCCAATGTTCCCACAGCCCAATGTTCCCTAGAGCCCAATGGTCCACAGCCCAATGTTCCCACAGCCCTATGGTCCCACAGCCCACGTTCACAGCCCAATGTTCCCACAGCCCAATGGTCCCAGCCCAATGTTCCCAAAGCCCTATGGTCCCACAGCCCAATGTTCAGCCCTATGGTCCCACAGCCCAATGTTCCAGTCTATGTTCCCACAGCCCAAAGTGGTCCCACAGCCCAATGTTCCCCAGCCCAATGTTCCCACAGCCCTATGTTCCCACAGCCCTTCTCTCTATCTCTCTCTCTCTGTCTATCTCTATAACCCTCTCTATCTGTCTATCTTTCTCTCTGTCTCTCTCTGTCTATCTATCTCTCTCTCGTCTCTCTCTCTGTCTCTCTGTCTGTCTCTCTCTCTCTCTCTGCCTCTCTCTCTCTGTCTTCTCTCTGTCTCTGTCTCTCTGTCTCTGTCTCTCTCTCTGTCTCTCTGTCTCTCTCTCTGTCTGTCTCTCGTCTCTCTCGTCTCTCTCTCTCTCTGTCTCTCGTCTCTCTCTGCTCAGGCACGATGCTCGCTGGCGACGCCTTCTGGAACAGCAGCAAATACAACATGGTCAGTTACCTGCTGAGGATGATGACCAGCTGGGCCATCGTGGTCAACGTGTGGTACCTCCCCATGACCCGACAGGTACTCACACACCCTGAAACACCCTGAAACACCTGAGACACATCAAACACCTGAAACACCTGAAACACCTGAAACACCATTAAACACCTGAAACACCATCAAACACCTGAAACACCATTAAACACCATTAAACACCTGAAACACCTGAGACACATTAAACACCTGAAACACCATTAGACACCTGAACACCTGACACCATTAAACACCTGAAACACCATGAAACACCATTAAACACCTAGTGCACCTGAACACCATGAAACACCTGAAACACCATTAAACACCTGAAACACCATTAAACACCTGAAACACCATTAAACACCATTAAACACCTGAAACACTGAAACACATTAAACACCTGAAACACCATTAAACACCTGAAACACCATTAAACACCATTAAACACCTGAGAGCATCTGAGCACCTGAAACACCATTAAACACCTGAAAACACCATTAAACACCTGACAAACACCTGAAACACCATTAAACACCCTGAGACACCCATTAAGCACCATTTGAACACCTGACAAACACGTTAAAGCACCATTAAACACCATAAACACCTGAACACACACTGAGAACACGCATTAAACACCTGAAACACTCATTAAACACCCGGAAACACCATTGAAAGCACCTGAACACCACTAAAAGCACCCTGAAACACCATGAAACACCGTTAAACACCTGGGCAGAAACACCTGAAACACTATTAAAGCACCATGTGAAACGCCTGAAACACCGTCAAACACCATGTGAAACACCTGAAACACCATGTGAGACACGCATTAAACACCGTGAAACACCTGAGCACATTAAACACCATGAAACACCTTGAAAGCACCTGGAAACACCATTAAACACCATTAAAACACCCTGAAACACCATGAAACACCATTAAACACCTGGAAACACCTGAAACACCATTAAACACATGAAACACCTGACACCATTAGCACCTGAAACACCTGAAACACCATTAAACACCTATTAAACACGCGAGCACCTGAAACACCATTAAAACACCATTAAACACCCAGAAACCATTAAACACCTGGAAACACCATTGAGCACCTGAAACACCGTTAAACACCTGAAACACCTGAAACACCATTAAACACCTGATAGCACAGAGCACCATTAAAGCACCTGAAAGCACCTGAGAAACACCGTTTAAAGCACCTGAAAGCACCATTAAACACCTGAAACACCTGAAACACCTGAGACACATCAAACACCTGAAACACCATTAAACACCTGAAACACCATTAAACACCTGAAACACCATTAAACACCATTAAACACCATAAACACCTGAAACACCTGAAACACCATTAAACACCTGAAACACCATGAAACACCATGAAACACCTGAAACACCATTAAACACCATGAAACACCAGAAACACCTGAAACACCTGAAACACCATTAAACACCTGAAACACCATTAAACACCTGAAACACCATTAAACACCTGAAACACCTGAAACACCATTAAACACCTGAAACACCTGAAACACCATTAAACACCATTAAACACCTGAAACACCATTAAACACCTGAAACACCATTAAACACCTGAAACACCTGAAACACCATTAAACACCTGAAACACCATTAAACACCATTAAACACCTGAAA
>NW_027595806.1:5000-11456 GCF_031162955.1 Sander vitreus
TGTAGTATCCCTGATATGTGTATATTATGTGTGATACTATAATAATATCTATGATGTCTGTATAATATATATGTCTAATATGTATCTGATGTCTAATAATAATAATAATATCTAATATGTCTAATAATAATGTAATAATATTATTAATAATAATAGTAATAATATGTACGTATCTGTATATCTGTGTGATATGTGTGTAATGTGTGTGATGATGTGTGTGTGTGTGCGATGTCTCTGTGATGTGTAATGTGTGATGATGTGATAATAATGAATAGTGTGTATCTACGTGTCTGTGTGTGTGTGTCACGTGTCGTGTGTGTGTGTGTGTGTGTGTGTGTGTGTCTACGTGTGTGTGTGTGTGTGTGTGTGTGTCTGTGTCTGTGTGTGTGTGTGTGTGTGTGTATGTGTGTGTGTTTCAGGGACGGAGGGCTGAAGAGAGGGAAGGTGAAGGATTCCTTTAAAGAGGAGCAGCAGAAGCAGTACAGCAGCATCATCGCTGGACCGAAGGATTAATAATAATAATAATAATAATAATAATAATAATAATAACTGAGCTCCGAGCTGTTTACCGTTCATTCTCTGACGCCATGTTGGACCTCTGAACTCTTATTTTACACTTTTTGAAACAGGATGATTGGTCTGTTTGTGTAGGTGCGTGTTTCTGCCAGCAGAGGGCGCTGTCTGACAGCACAATAACCCGCACACAGGAAACCCCTCAGCTCTGACTATTATCATCATCTCAAATGTTTATATTTTTAAATGTATGTCGCTGCTGTTCTGTAACCTGCGTCCATCTCTGAGGACGGGAAAATATATCTTCACACACACTTATCTTCCAATGCTTCTCTGTGTTGTTTACGTCTTATTCGGTCCATAAAATGTCAGAAAACTGTTTCTCAAAGTCCAAACTCATGACTTTAAATGTCAAAGATATTCAGTTTAATATGATATTAAACACAGAGTGTGTGCGTGTGTGTGTGTGTGTGTGTGTGTGTGTGGTGTGTGTGTCTACGTGTGTGTGTCTGTGTGTGTGTGTGTCTGTGTGAGTGTGTATGTGTGTGTGTTAGAGTGTTTGAGTGTGTGTGTGTGTGCTCCGTGTGTGCGTATGTGTGTGTGCATGTGTATGTGTGTGGGTGTGTGTGTGTCTCTGTGTGTGTGTGTGTGTGTCTCTGTGTGTGTGTGCATCTGTGTGTGTGTGTGTGCATATCCGTGTGTGTATATCTGTGATGTGTGTGTATCTCTGTGTGATGTGTCATCTGTGATGTGTATCGTATATAGCTGTGTGTGTGTATGTGTGTGTGTGCATTGCGTGTGTGTGTGTGTATCTCTGTGTGTGTGCATATCTCATGTGTGTGTGATGTGTGTATATGTGTGTGTATCTCTGTGTGTATGTGTGTGATATGCTGGGTGTGTGCGTATCTGTGTGTGTGTGGTATCTCTGTGTGTAGTATGTGTGTGTATGTGTGTATCTCTGTGTGTGTGTGTATCATGTGTGGTGTGTATGTGTGCGTGTGTGCATGTGTGTGTGTGTGTATCTCTGTGTGTGTGTGTGTGTATCTGTGTGTGTGTATGTTAGTACGTTCCCCCCTAATGTTCTAGAAAGAAGCTTTAAAATGAGTAGTTGATGTTGACAGAAACAGAATCAATGTTCAAAATGTCAAAGAGAAATAAAGTAAAAACTATTTTAAAGAAAAGGAAAAAATAAAATAGAAATAAAAAATAATTTGAAAAATTAATGTTCAAAAGAAAGAAAAGAGTAAATAGAAATAGTTACAGGAATATATATATATATATATATATATATATATATATATATATAATATATTTATAAACATACCTTTATTTGAGTCTTTGGGGCGTTTTTTCTTTTCCCTTCAAATGTCTCAATCGTCCAATCAGAAGGCTGCAGCTGAGACAGGAAAACACCATTAAAACAACATTAGAAAGACACGAAATGAGTCGATATAACGATGCTAATGACTCTAAAATAACATTCATTTAACATTTAAGCTCTCCACAGTGAGTTTAAGGGAGGGCTGAATGGAAAAAGGGAAGGAGAAAGAAGGAAGGATGGTTCAGTTTACTTTCAGTAGGGAAGGAAAGGAAGGATGAAAGACAAGAGGGAAGGAAGGAATAGTAAATAAAGGACGGAAAATGAGAAGGAAAGGGAAAGAAGACAGAAGGAAGGAAGTACGTAGGAAAGGAGAGAAGGAAGGATGAATGGAAGGAGGATTCAGTTTAATGTCAGTATAGGGAAGGAAAAGAAGAGAAGGGAAGGAGAGAAGGATGAAGAAAGGAGGCAAGGATGGAAAGAAAAGGGAAGGTAGAATAAAATAGGAAGGATGGCAAAGGAAAGGGAAAGGAAGGAAGTACGTAGGAAAGGAAGGAAGGAAATACGGAGGGAAGGAAGGAAGTACGTAGGGAAGGAAGGAAGGAAATACGGAGGGAAGGAAGGAAGTACGTAGAAAAGGAAGGAAGTACTTAGGGAAGGAAGGAAGTACGTAGGGAAGGAAGGAAGGAAGTACGTAGGGAAGGAAGGAAGTACGTAGGGAAGGAAGGAAGTACGTAGGGAAGGAAGGAAGGAAGTAGGGAAGGAAGGAAGTACGTAGGAAAGGAAGGAAGTACGTAGGAAAGGAAGGAAGTACGTAGGAAAGGAAGGAAGTACGTAGGAAAGGAAGGAAGTACGTAGGGAAGGAAGGAAGGAAGTAGGGAAGGAAGGAAGTACGTAGGGAAGGAAGGAAGGAAGTACGTAGGGAAGGAAGGAAGGAAGTACGTAGGGAAGGAAGGAAGTACGTAGGGAAGGAAGGAAATACGTAGGGAAGAAAGGACGGACGTAGGGAAGGAAGTACGTAGGGAAGGAAGGAAGTACGTAGGGAAGGAAGGAAGGAAGTACGTAGGGAAGGAAGGAAGTACGTAGGGAAGGAAGGAAGTACGTAGGGAAGGAAGGAAGGAAGTACGTAGGGAAGGAAGGACGTAGGGAAGGAAGGAAATACGTAGGAAAGGAAGGAAATACGTAGGAAAGGAAGGGAGTACGTAGGGAAGGAAGGAAGTACGTAGGGAAGGAAGTACGTAGGGAAGGAAGGAACTACGTAGTGGAAGGAAGGAAATACGTAGGAAAGGAAGGAAGGAACTACGTAGGGAAGGAAGGAAGGAACTACATAGGGAAGGAAGGGAGTACGTAGGGAAGGAAGTACCTAGGAAAGGAAGTACGTAGGGAAGGAAGGGAGTACATAGGGAAGGAAGGAAGGAAGTAGGGAAGGAAGGAAGTACGTAGGGAAGGAAGGGAGTACGTAGGGAAGGAAGGGAGTACGTAGGGAAGGAAGGAAGTACGTAGGGAAGGAAGCAAATGCAGAGAAGGAAGAAAGGAAGGAGGATTCAGTTTTCTGTCCCAGAGGAGAGAAAAAACTAGAAAATATTCACATTTAACAATCTGACATCACACAAGTTTACCTGTTTTATCATAAAAAAACCGACTCAAACTGATGAATAGATGATCTAAACAGATTAATTTAATATCTGTGGTGTAGTTCTCACAGACGAGCTGATATTTGTAATAATAATAAAATGAAAAGCCTCGGTCCTCTCGGCTGAGGAGGAGAGAAAAAAGAAGAGAAGAATCTGTTGTTGTTCTGTGACGGCGTTTTAATAAAGAAAGCAGAGACTGTGAAATAGCAGCGAGTTATTGTTCCACAAAAACAATCCCGGCGCTCAGATTGCCTGAGCAGAAATGTGTGTCGTCCCCTAACAGGATGGTGAATTATTAATAGGATCTAAAGCCCAAGCTATAACCTGATTGTTGAGGTGGGATTGTTGGCGAGCGATGCCGCTCCGCCCGTTTACTGAGATGTATGTGTCTGCACATCTTTAGAGCCATTTAATGGGATTCAGATAGATTTCAGAGGGACATCATAAAAGACATGCCACTGGACCCCCCCACAGTGACCCCCCTCCACCCCCACTAACCCCTCACTGTTTTTACAGACTTTTTGACTTTCTGTTGGTAGTTTTTGATGGTTTTTGCAATTTTTTAAAAACAAATTACTGACTTTTTTTGACTTTTTTTTGAAATTTTTCGCAATTCTTAAACTATTTTTACAGACTTTTTTTTGACGTTTTTTTGACGTTTTTCGCAACTTTGTAACTTTTTTTGTACGTTTCTTTTACGGTTTTTTTTACGTTTTTTTTTATTACATTTTTCACAATTTTTTAACTATTTTTACAGACTTTTTTTTGACGTTTTTCGCAAATTTTTTACTATTTTTACAGACTTTTTTTTGACGTTTTTGGCATTTTTCGCAAATTTTTAACTCTTTCTACAGACTTTTTTTGACGTTTTTTTGACGTTTTTTTTACATTTTTCACAATATTTTAACTATTTTTACAGACTTTTTTTTGATGTTTTCTTGACATTTTTTGCAATTTTTAACTATTTCTACAGACTTTTTTTGACGTTTTTTCGCAATTTTTAACTATTTTTACAGACTTTTTTTGACGTTTTTTGACATTTTTCGCAAATTTGTAACTATTTTTTTACAGTTTTTGATGTTTTTTTTGACGTTTTTCGCAAATTTTTAACTATTTCTACAGACTTTTTTTGACGTTTTTTTTCGCAATTTTTTAAACTATTTTTACAGACTTTTTTTGACATTTTTTTGACGTTTTTTGTAACTTTTTAACTATTTTTGACGGGTTTTTTTACATTTTTTCGCAATTTCTTTTAACTACTGACTTTTTTTTGACGCCATGAAACTTTTTGATGTATTTTTTCAACATTTTTGTTATTTTCTTTGGAGCAGAAATGTGTGTCGATCCCCTAAGAGGATGGTGAATTATTAATAGGATCTAAAGCCCAAGCTATAACCTGATTGTTGAGGTGGGATTGTTGGCGAGCGATGCCGCTCCGCCCGTTTACTGAGATGTATGTGTCTGCACATCTTTAGAGCCATTTAATGGGATTCAGATAGATTTCAGAGGGACATCATAAAAGACATGCCACTGGACCCCCCCACAGTGACCCCCCCCCCCCCCCACTAACCCCTCACTGTTTTTACAGACTTTTTGACTTTCTGTTGGTAGTTTTTGATGGTTTTTGCAATTTTTTAAAAACAAATTACTGACTTTTTTTGACTTTTTTTTTGAAATTTTTCGCAATTCTTAAACTATTTTTACAGACTTTTTTTGACGTTTTTTTGACGTTTTTCGCAACTTTGTAACTTTTTTGTACGTTTCTTTTACGGTTTTTTTTACGTTTTTTTTTATTACATTTTTCACAATTTTTTAACTATTTTTACAGACTTTTTTTTGACGTTTTTCGCAATTTTTTTACTATTTTTACAGACTTTTTTTTGACGTTTTTTGGCATTTTTCGCAAATTTTTAACTCTTTCTACAGACTTTTTTTGACGTTTTTTTTTTACATTTTTCACAATATTTTAACTATTTTTACAGACTTTTTTTTTAATGTTTTCTTGACATTTTTTGCAATTTTTAACTATTTCTACAGACTTTTTTTGACGTTTTTCGCAATTTTTTAACTATTTTTACAGACTTTTTTTGACGTTTTTTTGACATTTTTCGCAAATTTGTAACTATTTTTTACAGTTTTTGATGTTTTTTTGACGTTTTTCGCAAATTTTTAACTATTTCTACAGACTTTTTTTGACGTTTTTTTCGCAATTTTTTAAACTATTTTTACAGACTTTTTTGACATTTTTTTGACGTTTTTCGTAACTTTTAACTATTTTTGACGGGTTTTTTTACATTTTTCGCATTTTTTAACTACTGACTTTTTTGTTTTGACGCCATGAAACTTTTGATGTATTTTTTCAACATTTTTGTTATTTTCTTTGAGCAGAAATGTGTGTCAGTCCCTAACAGGATGGTGAATTATTACTAGGATCTAAAGCCCAAGCTATAACCTGATTGTTGAGGTGGGATTGTTGGCGAGCGATGCCGCTCCGTCTCGTTTACTGAGATAATGTGTCTACGCATCTCTAGAGACCATTTAATGGGATTTAGATAGATTTCAGAGGGACATCATCAAAAAGACATGCCACTGGACTTCCCACAGTGACCCCCTCCACCCCCACTAACCCCTCACTGTTTTTACAGACTTTTTGACTTTCTGTTGGTAGTTTTTGATGGTTTTTGCAATTTTTTAAAAACAAATTCCAGACTTTTTTTATGACGTTTTTTTACATTTTTCACAATTTTTTAACTATTTTTACAGACTTTTTTTGACGTTTTTCACAATTGTTTTACTTTTTTACAGACTTTTTTTGACGTTTTTTGGCATTTTTCGCAAATTTTTAACTATTTTTACAGTTGTTGATGTTTTTTTGACATTTTTTCACAAATTTGTAACTATTTCTACAGACTTTTGACGTTTTTTTGACGTATTTTTCACAATATTTTAACTACTGTTTTTGGCGTTTTTCGCAACTTTGTAACTTTTTTT
>NW_027595807.1:0-2500 GCF_031162955.1 Sander vitreus
GTACTGCGTCTTTTCCTTCTTTTAACCCTCCTGTTGACCTCCTTACAAAAACTTCCCATATCAGAACTACGACAAAAGAACGTTGGAAAAAGTGACAAAAACGCAAGAAAAAAAAATCAACAAATTTTTTATTTTAAACGCTGAAAAGTGACCAAAAAAAACAAAAAATCAAAAACATCGCCAAAAGTGACAAAAAGTTGTTTAAAAAAGTTAGCAAAAAAATTAGAAAAATGCGAAAAAATAAATAAAATAAAAATAAAAAAATCGGAAAAAGTCACAAAAAACTAAAACAAAAATCGGAAAAAGTCACAAAAAACAAAAACAAAAATCGGAAAAAGTCACAAAAAACAAAAAAAACTATAAATAAAATTGGAAAAACTCACAAAAAAAAAAATCGGAAAAAGTCACAAAAAACAAAAACAAAAATCGGAAAAAGTCACAAAAAAAAATCGGAAAAAGTGACAAAAAACTAAAAAAAACTATAAATAAAATTGGAAAAACTCACAAAAAAAAAATTCGGAAAAAGTGACAAAAAAAAAAAAAAAACATTGCTAAAAGTGACAAAAACGTGTTTTAAAAAGTTAGCAAAAAAATTGAAAAAATGCGGAAAAAAAACAAACATTGGAAAAAGCGACAGAAAGTGACGAAAAATTTTTGAATACAATCGACAAAAACGTCAAGAAAAGTGTAGAAAAAGAACAAAATGGTGAAATTTCGACCCAGAAAAACACAAAGTTGCAGGTCGACGACACGACAACACAAGGGTTAATAAAACACTTAATGAAAAATAATAAAAAATAATAACAAATAAAATATGGGTCATGTGCACTGGCACAAACATTTGGTGACCAGATATTCTCGCATTGCAAGACCTTCAGTACATGCAGTATAGTATGTATATAGTATGTAGTATATATAGTACAATAGGAGGAGAGGATGTGTAACGTCTTACTGTGCCGTGGGAGATGGTCAGGAAACCGTTCTTCACCGAGCACTTCCTCTTCTGCCAAACCTTCCTCAGTCTGAGGAAACACGTTGAACACATATCAATCTTTTTGTACCAATTCTCAGTTTGCTTAAAGGGTAGCTTTGGTATTTTTCAACCTGGAGCCTGTTCTCCTGTGTGTCTGTGTTTAAGTGACTGATGGGAACAACAATCTCTGAAACTGGTCCAGTGTTAAGCGACAAACAAGCTGCAATATAACTTTAAACCATCAGTCACCGTCCACTAAAAGTTCTGTTGTTGCTGCTGACAGACTCAGATTATTATTCTAAGTGTCTGACAACATTATGAAAGGATCCCTACAGAGATAGACCTTTTAGTTAAAGAGTAAGATCCTTTTAGTTTAACATGAAACAGCCCCGAAATCACCATCACCAAACCCACCAGACTCCATGTAAATAATCAGGACTTTTAGCGTGTATAGAGCCAGCATATTTCCACCAGACTCCATGTAAATAATCAGGACTTTTATCATCGTAAAACACACTTCACTCAAAGAGGACAGAAACTAAATAAAACTATCAAAAGCCATGTTGGTTCATCTTTCCACTGTTCCAACAATCACCACTCTGGTTTGGTTGAAATAAACCCTTAATTCACCCATTTACATGTGGAGATATGCTGGCTCTATACACGCTAAAAGTCCTGATTATTTACATGGAGTCTGGTGGAGATATGCTGGCTCTATACACGCTAAAAGTCCTGATTATTTACATGGAGTCTGGTGGAAATATGCTGGCTCTATACACGCTAAAAGTCCTGATTATTTACATGTAGTCTGGTGGAGATATGCTGGCTCTATACACGCTAAAAGTCCTGATTATTTACATGGAGTCTGGTGGAGATATGCTGGCTCTATACACGCTAAAAGTCCTGATTATTTACATGTAGTCTGGTGGAGATATGCTGGCTCTATACACGCTAAAAGTCCTGATTATTTACATGGAGTCTGGTGGGTTTGGTGAAAGCGAAGGTTTAATATTACATTGCAGCTTGTTTCTTGCTTATTAATACTGGACCAATTTCAAAGATTGTTGTTCCCATTTGTCAGACACAAAAGCATGGGAGAATAGGGTCCAGGTTGAAAAACAACTACGTTTCCCTTTCACAAATATTCACACTAAAGACGGCGGAGTCTTCCTGAAATCCATCCATATTAAGGATCCAGTCTTCCATGTCTAATTGTAAGGACTTTAGCATGTGTATTCTTCCTGTTGCATTCTGGGACATTGAGTTCACTCACTTACCCCTCACTTTTCTTGTAGAGGAATCCGGAGCGCTCAGTGCCGTGCGCCTTGTTGCCCTGCAGCTGATGGAGGCTGTAACCAGCACTCTGTTTGTTCTGAGCATCCTGTCGAAAGAACCAGGAAATACAACCAACTTAAGCCTCCATGTTTGTAGTTTTATGGTGACTAAGCCATCTTTATCCAATCTAGTTTAGCACTATCTGCGACAAAAAGGTGATGAAAAGGCGACGAAAAAGGCGACAAAAAAGGC
>NW_027595807.1:7500-10790 GCF_031162955.1 Sander vitreus
AGCTGCAGCAGGTCCTCTTCGTGGAATGGAGGGATTAAGTCAGACTCTATGTGTGTGTGTGTGTGTGTGTGTGCGTGCGTGCGTGTGTGCGTGTGTGTGTGCAGGGCTGGTCTGTGTGTGTGTGTGCGTCTGTGTGTGCGCATCTGTGTGTGTGTGCGTCTGTGCTGTGTGTGTGTGCGTCTGTGTGTGTGTGCGCTCAGTGTGTGTGTGTGTCTGTGCGTGCTAGGTCTGTGTGTGTGTCTGTGTGTGTGTGCGCGTGCGTCTGTGTGTGTCTAGTGCAAGCGTCTGTGTGTGTGTGTGTGCGTGCGCTCAGTGTGCTGCCTGTGTGTGTGTGTGTGCGTGCTGCATGCGTCGTGCTGTGCGCCTGTGTGTGTGTGTGCATGTGCCTGTGTGTGTGTGTGCGCGTCTGTGTGTGTGCGTCCAGTGTGTGTGTGTATGTGTGTCTGTGTGTGTGTAAAAAGGCCTGTGTGTGTGTGTCTCAGTGTGTGGGTGATGCGTCTGTGTAAATAACAGTGATGAGTTGTTTCCCGACTGGCAGGATGAACGCGAGCGTCCTCACTAGAGCTGCAGCAGGTCCTCTTCGTGGAATGGAGGATTAAGTCAGACTCTATGTGTGTGTGTGTGTGTGTGCGCGTCGCGTGCGTCTGTGTGTGCGTCTGTGTGTGCGTGCGTGCGTTCGTGCGTGTGTGCGTGTGTGTGCGCGTGCGTCTGTGTGTGCGTCTGTGTGTGTGTGTGCGTGCGCGTCTGTGTGTGTGTGCGTGTCAGTGCGTCTGTGTGTGTGTGTGTGTGTGCGTGCGTGTCGTGCGTGTGTGCGTGCGCGTGTGTGTGTGTGCAAGTGTCTGTGTGTGTGTGTGTGTCGTCTGTGTGTGTGTGTCTGTGCATGGCGCATGCGTCTGTGTGTGTGTGTGTCTGTGTGTGTGTGCGTCTGTGTGCTGTGTGTGTGTGTCTGTGCGTGTGCCTGTGTGTGCTGTGTGTGCGTCTGTGTGTGTGTGTGTATGTGCGTGTGCGTGCGTGTGCGCGTCTGTGTGTCTGTGCGTGCGTCTGTGTGTGTGTGTCTGTGTGTGTGTGCGTCTGTGTGTGTGTGCGTCTGTGTGTGTGTGCGTCTGTGTGTGTGTGCGTCTGTGTAAATAACAGTGATGAGTTGTTTCCCGACTGGCAGGATGAACGTGAGCGTCCTCACTAGAGCTGCAGCAGGTCCTCTTCGTGGAATGGAGGATTAAGTCAGACTCTATGTGTGTGTCTGTGTGTGTGTGTGTGCGTGCGTCTGTGTGTGCGTCTGTGTGTGTGTGTGTGTGTGTGCGTGCATTCGTGCGTGTGTGCGTGCGTCTCTGTGTGTGTGTGTGTGCGTCTGTGTTGCAGCAGGTCCTCTTCGTGGAATGGAGGATTAAGTCCGACTCTATGTTTTCTGATGAGATGCTGAAGCATTGACGTCGTGCTATTATTGTGCTAAGCTAGTTTGGTTTTGCAGTAGTCACAATGTCCAGAGTTTTCGTTTGAACTGATTCCAAACTTTGGACCCTTTCTGTTGTTTTCCTCCAGCCCGTCTCTTCTCTCAGCCCCTCACTATTTACGCTCTCTTTCTTCATTTTGTAATCTGCGCCGTCAGTCGTCACGGCATGTGTCGCCTGCAGCGTCAGCCCGGTGTGCGACGGTAATAATCATCCGTGCAGAAACACCGTCAGCGATACAACGTTGGTAACATTGATTAAACGGAGCTTCGAGGCAAAAAGTTATGGAACTAGAAAATGCATTTCCTGCAGAAAAAGCGTGGGAATGCTGACTAAAGCTAAACTGGATGAACAGCTTAAATCAGTAAGAAGTAGAAGTAGTGAGAGAGCAAGATATCACACCCTGAATACTTTGTGAACAGTTTAAAGAATGCAGGAGGAGAGACATATTGAAGCAGAAGAGGATGTGAAGCATGCTCTCATTGACTTCAATGTTAAAAAGCTATAAAAGTAGAAATAGTAGAAAAAACTTTGACGAAGTCCCATCATTAGCTGAAAGAGCTGAATGTTTTAAAAGTTGGTTTTAATAGCTGAACGTATGCAGAAGTTACGGAGAGACAGAAAACGTACGGAATAATGCTGCTGAACATCCCACAATTATTGTCCTCACCTCACACATCTGCAGCTGGAAGAGTTGTCTCTCCTTCTCCATCTCCTCTGCGATCTCTCCGCCGCTGAACTCCGTGCGTATCATCCCGTGCTGCTTGGCGTGTTCCCTCTTCTCCTTCTCGATCTTTGCTCTGGAGAAAAGGTCGAAGGTCCAGCATTGAGCAAGACGAAACAAGGTCATAAAGTACTTTCAATGTTGTTGAGCGAGAACGCTGTAACCTTGCATACGTACAAGCCACTAAAACTTCAAAAAAGCCACAAAACCGGAGGAAAAAGTGACACAAATGTCAAAAAAAAGGCATCAAAAATGTCTAAAAGACAAAGAAACACCAACAATATTAAGCAAGACCGCTGTAACCTGCAGCTGTGAGACGGAAAAAGCGTCAAAAACATTGAAAATACGTCGAAATGACAATGTTTATTGTCGTAACCAGCAAAAAAAAAAAGGTTGAATAACAGTTGTGTTTTTGTGTTTTGTTCTCTTACACTTTGGTCTCATAATCCTTCCAGGATTTGTCAAACGGCTTCTTTAGATCCTGAAAAGAGGAAGTGATGTCACATTGTTAGACCGGCCAATCACAACACAGCATTCAATCATAACAACAAACAGAGAGAGAGAGACAGAGAGAGAGAGAGACAGAGAGAGAGAGAGACAGAGAGAGAGAGAGAGAGAGAGAGAGAGAGAGAGACAGACAGAGAGAGAGAGACAGAGAGAGAGAGAGAACCAGCGTAGCGAGGAGTGACAGTGTGTCTCTGTGTGTGTATGTCTCTGTGTGTGTGTCTGTGTGTGTGTGTCTGTGTGTGTGTCTGTGTGTGTGTCTGTGTGTGTGTGTGTCTCTGTGTGTGTGTGTGTGTGTGTCTCTAATGTAGAGAAGCTGTTCTGTGTGGTTGGGAGAAGCTGTCAGACTGACGGAGGAACACGAACCCCTTTGACTCCCTTCAGGTCTCCCTTCAGCAGGCTGTCCAGAGGAAACGTGATGATGTTGTTCATGTTCTGCAACTGCAAACAGGAAGTCATGTTAGAAGTGTCTTCACAGAGAGCCAATCACTGGCAAGTCAAGCTGACTTAGAAACAACATTTCTACCTATCTAACGTGTGGATAGATAGGTAGGTAGACAGGCAGATAGGCAGGGCAGGTAGGCAGGTAGGCAGGCAGGCAGGCAGACAGGTAG
>NW_027595808.1:0-12120 GCF_031162955.1 Sander vitreus
TGTACTACACTACTAAGGTTAATGCATTGTCAATGCCACTATAAGCATGTGGTTGTTATTACACGTTCTGTCCACTAGAGGGACTTCCAACATCAGCCTGGCCTTGAGGGAACCTGCACGCAACTTTTACATTCATCATCACGAGCACACAGCGACAAACACAAATCAACAGAGAACTCTGTAATGAAACATTATCTAACAAGTGTAGTGAAGCGGCTCTGTTGTAAAGGTTAATGGTGCTCAGTTGGCACAATGACATCATGTTAGGAAGCACAGCCGAAACCATTTGTCATAAACTAACATAAACGATGCTAACGGCATTAATAACCAAGCCAAACCATGCTGTCACTACTATTTTAGTGATTACTAAGTTACCTGTTTCTACCAGGTTGTCACGTTACTGAGAAGACAGCTGTTAGAAGGTAATATGGCAGGATGCTTTCTCCATGTAGCTCGCTGCATTGGTGTCAGAAGTGGGATTGAGGAGGTTGTAAAAATGGAAAGAACAGTTGAAGCGCTCCAGTCGATGGAGAGAGCCATCAAGCTGACCCTTTGCAGCCTGGACCGCTTGGACGCTGATGAGGAGAGACTCCTTCCAACCCTCCCTGACGGCTCCAGTGTGCTGCGACATCGCCCCCTGGAGGCTGGGAGTATCATCGCGAGCCTAGACGGTTCCAGCGCGGCACACCAACGCCCCCTAGAGGCCGGGACTGCCGCTACACGCCCGGACGGTTTCAGCGCGGCATACCAGCGCTCTCTAGAGGCCAGAAATACCACTACACGCCCAGACGGTTCTAGCGCATCACGCCATCGCCCCCTAGAGGCCGGGACTGCCGCTACACGCCCTGGCAGTTTCAGTGCGCCACGCCATTGCCCCCTGGAGGCCGGGAGTACCACTACACGCCCTGACAGTGTCAGCGCGCCGCGCCATCATCCCCTAGAGGTTGGGAGTGCCCCTGTCAGTGATACTCTGTTGCAGATGACAGATGCCAATCTACTGCCCTTCACCACCACTGCTGCCTCTGAGCCATCACCATCTGTCCCCTTACAAAGAGTACATTACCCCTCAGCTGTGCCTAGGACCCCAGCCAAGCTGCCCAAGTACAACGGGATGACCTTAAAGCCATTCCTCTCCCAAGTCAGACTAGCAACATGGCACAGCGTATGGGGTGATGAGGAAGCTGCTGTACATCTGGTGCTTGCATTGGATGGAAAGGCGCTGCAGGTGCTCCTTGACCTAGCCCGGGCAGAGCAACGGGACCTTCAAGCCCTGACGACAGCACTGGAAAAGCGATTTGGGCAGAGACTTTTCACTGAGCAGAGCAGAGAGCAACTAGCCAATCGCCGCTGCCAAGAGGGGTAGAGCCTGTGCACCTTTGCTGCAGATATTCGGCTACACACTCAACAAGGATACCCACAGTTCAATGCAGCAGCTCAAGAGGAACTGGCTCTTCATGCCTTCCTGCAGGGTCTCAGGCCGGAGCGGCTGCGCCTGCATGTTCGCCTCGCCCGGCCCATGACCCTCAACGAAGCCATCTGCGAAGCTGAACAAGCTGAGGTGATACTTTCTGCACAGCCTGCCCAGCAGAAAACCTCCACCTTCCAACCACACATAAGGATGGCTGACTGTGCACTCCCACCATCAGCGGCCCTGCCCAGCCACAGCTTGCTCCTGTCCCAACCAAAGAGCCGGCCGTCCCGTCCCTGACCGAGTTGGCGGAGGCCATGCACGACCTGTGGCAACGCAGCAGCGATGGTCTCGACCCGCAGCAGCGCCTCCAGTTGAAACGCCTCCTTGATGACTATATGGATATCTTTGCTGCCAGGGATGAAGACTGCAGGCAGACAGGGCTGGTCCAGCATGCTATTGAGACCCGTGATGCCCAGCCCATCCGACTGCGTCCCCACCGGCTGGCCCTCACTAAGCGTCAGGTGGCAGAGGATAAGATCCGGGAGATGGCTCTAGAGGGCATTAGAGCTGTTCTTCTCAAAGCCCAGGAACATTAAATGTCCAAAATCAGGGTGCAAAGTTTGTCAAAAGGGAGGTAGGGAGAGTTAGAAAATACTATATCTTATTGTCCACCATGACAAGTTGTCTGTTTAACTTCAGACAGTGAGCTGGATTACCTTTACTCTTTGCCCAAGTAAAGTATATTTGTAATTTATTTTCACCATTTGACCTGTCAGGTATCGTACAGTAGAAACTATTTTAATTCAATAACTTAATTTATTTGATCTGCTGTACTTTGGATCAATAGACTGAGAGTAAACATGATGTCTAATGGATGTTTGTTAGGTTTAAGTGATGCTTTTGACTTAAGCTGCAGATCATCTTGTCTTTGCTGTCTCACAGAACGGTCTCATAACCTGAGAATGAAATGCTGTCCTTCAGAATGAGATTTTCATCCTTTGACACCTGTTGGGTACTTTTCAAAGAATGAGTGCTTAAGGTCCTTGTTTCACAAAATGAATATCAAATGTACAGATTGGATGCTCTATATGTAATAAGTATTTATAAAATGAAATGTCCAAATTTAGCGTCCACGGTCCATGTAAAGTCTAAAAATACTGTTACACAGGGTCTGTATTCTGCAGACCACTCTACCTCTGTCTCCTTTTAAAAACTCACTCACCCCTCCCCTCCATGAAGTACAGCTGAGCTGACGGTGTACAAACTATATCCCAACATAGGGCCACTGCACAGCCAACTCCAAAAACCAGCGATGATAAATGTAGGCCTATCTAAATATCTGTGTGAATGGGTGCATATGAACTAAAGTGTCACAAAGTAACAGACTATGCAAAATCTCTCTTTTCCGACAGTATGTGACAAATTCTAAAAAGTTACAGACTATTCATTTCTTTATAATAGGCATACATGAATCACAATCATACGGCTGCAGGAAAAAGACGCAGAGATGTAAGACACCATGTTTCTACCTTATGATGATTTCGATACACCAAACGTAGATTTGCGCGCTCTGTCACTTTTTTGGACGTTTTCTGTGTTGGACGCTGTGTGGAAACTTGGGGGCTCAGTGCTCAGTGGATAAACACACTGTTTTGGGAGAATAACTGATGTTGCATCTCCATACTGTATGAGCGCCTAGGGAGAGCAGCTTCTCTGGCATTTGCCGATCAATCAATGGATCAAGTCACTATTCCATAATTTCCTTAATGAAATAATCTGTTAATGTATTCATTCTGTTACTGATATTTTAACTAGATATGTGATTCTAGCCGCGTTACAGCTGTAACATTATTTATTTAAATGTTTAAGTGTAAGGTTTTTTAATGTGTTACTTCTCTTTCATTTGTCCTCCTTCTGTTTGGTCTGTAAAGTGTTACATCTTCTTAGCCAACTTCATTCCAACCACTAGTGTTACACTTATTTCTGGAATTCATGGTCAATAAACCTCATTAAAGGGATACTACACCGATTTAGCATTAAGCTTTGTATCAGCAGAAACACGGTAGTATTTTTAAATGACTGTGTAAGACCATAGACAGTATATAAGAATGGACCAACAGACCCCGTGTCTCTGGATGGAGACCAGTGACGTCTCTTTCCCGGTGATGGCTGAGCGTTACTGAGCAGCCTCCAACTGAGCTTGAAGACGTAGATGTGACGTGAGCAACCTGTCTGAAAGTTGGAAGTCTTCTGGTAGCTGTGCCAAGAGAAATCTCAATCATTCCCAATCTAGCAGAGACGGAGAGCGTAGGTATATGTAAGGAGATAACATAGACACAGGCTCATTATTGATCACTAAAATGATAGTTAACATTAGTCATTACACTTAAACAGCTGATGGAAGTCCAAACTGCCTGAGAGCTTCTCCTGTACTATACGGTAACTCCTCTACTATGAGACAGGAAGTCTCGTGGTTATGACCCAATCGTTAGCCTATTGTTATAAAAACGTCTGCTACGGAGCCATAACGTGAGCTACAAGGTAATGGAGCCTTTTATACATTGTCGTGTTTCTTTAGAAATAAGCAACGGACAAACAGAGTCTTTAAACGCTTCAGATGTAAAGGTATTCTCTGTCAAAGTGACGTCAGAATGAATGGCAGTCAATGGGATGCTAACGGGATGCTAACGGGAGGTGATCACTTTGTAGCATCAAAATGGCGCCATAGGAGGTTCGAGCGCTGAAGCGAAGCTTACCCCCTTGGGTAAGACTAGCTAGTGGAGGTGGGCTGTATTAACACGGACTGCCTGTTGCAGAAATGCGGGTGCTTGGATCCAACTAACTGCTGGTGGAGTTTGTGACTGCTAGATGCCGACCAGTCTACATCCTACGCAAATTTACGGCTGTGCTTATACTCTGTGTTTATACCACAGCCCATCAAGCGCTAATGCTAGTAGCTATGTGTTAGCTGAACTTTACGGAGCATATAATGTATGTGCACTAAATGTAGCCTGTTTCGTATGTCGTTTTTATATATTTTAAATGTGAAACACCACTTGAGCCACGGTGAAGCGTTTCGTGTATATGGATGAAATGACAATACAACACACTTGTTGAGTTGATCGTCTGTAATGGGAGCGTGGCTTGGGAGTAGACGCTAAAGCAGCGAAGCATGTGCATTCTTAGATTTGGTGCCTTTCATCCAAGAGCCAAAAACACATTTTCTGGCTTTTCTCGACCTAGAAGCCACCAATTTCTAAAATTGTTTCACAGTTCTACTACATAAGTGACCCAATTTAAAGATATATTAATCTTTCCAATGGTGAAATAGCTCTTTAATATTAACTTATACCTACTTTCTGAGTTAAGAAAGCACAAATTATGAATTATTTTGGGATGTGGAGTGGATCACAGACTGGTATGTCAATGTAAGAAGGGGGCGAGTGGATATAAAGCTGTATAGGCGGGCCGACAACGCCACCTAGGTTTTTGGCTTGAGGCCTAGGACCTCTTAAAACAACGATTCCAATTAAAAGTAAAAGATTAAAACAGGTCCTTTATATCGGGGGGAGAGCAGTAAAACCAGTGGTGTTTAAAACAGTGGGTAAAAAAACAGTTTAAGGGAGAACAGATTTATTTTTAAAAAAAGATTCTTCTTCCTTAAAAGAATTTAAAAGCACAACCAACTAACATCAAGCTAAAAATGGTACTCGGTGTACTCTCAGGCCTCCTCCGGACCAGGGACGATGCTGTTCTCACTGGCGTCCCGGTCTCTGTGTCTTCCATCATGCTTCTGTGTCCTCTCTGTCTGCTCCTCTCTGTCTGTTGTGCTCTGCATCCTCCCTCGTGTGCTGCTCATGTTCCCAGTGTCCTCCTCCCTTTCCCATGTGCTTCTTCGCTGCTCTCTGTTGCTGTTCTGCCCTTTTTATGTCTAAAAAAAAACCCAGTCAACCCATGCTCTGGCTCCCAGGTGCAAGTCCTTAAATCCTAATTACTAATGTCCACTGGCGGAAGTAAAACATTTAAAAACACCACACGTTTCAAAATAAAAGCATGCAATATAAAAGATAAAAACACAGCAAATCCAAAGTAAAAAGCATGCTTAAATAAAATCAACTCCCGCCCCGTGACATCAACGTTTAGTCAGGAAACTGTTTCTTTTCAAATGCTATAAAGTTGAATAAAACCTCCACAATTCAATGAGAGTAATGATCCAATCCTTCATTTTACTTGCAAAAAGCGTTGTATGGAACCATCCATGTTATTTTTGAGGCCATTTGGTTTTAAGTAACCTTTATTTCTGATACAGAAACTTTGAAAACGGGTCAAATTTGACCCGAGGACAACAGGACGGTTAAGAGGAAGTTACAGTAAACCATAGAGCTTTTATTGTGAAGGGGAAAAGCGGAAGTGGATAAAGTGTAGTATTGACTGTGTTGTAGGTGAATAAAGTGAGACGTGCAGTGCCGTCTCTGTTCCGGCATCGGACGCCCGTGTTTCTTTATTTTATAGTCAAACCTGAGTCTAGGCAACAGAAGAAACCCTCGGTTACATTAGTAAACAAACATCTGCCCGGAAGTTGTTGGTACGACCCGTAATACCGTCCGTCCCCGGAACTAACGTTAACTGTTTGTGTGTCACATCGTGATGAGGACGGCGGAGTAAAAGGCGCCAGTGTTTAGTTTCTTAAGAAGAAAGAAAGGTCCCAAACTGCTGGATGTGGTTTTAAAAGCTGGAACAAAGCTACACAGAGCAGGTTTGTTTTCTCTTTTAATGTCGCAGTCGGTGCTAAAGCTAAGGTTAGCCGCTAGCAGCTAGCTCCTGCTAACGTCTTGTTGTATTTCCTGAAACAGGTCGGGGAGAAGAGGAGCAGAGCCGCGAGGAACTTTGAAATGAGCCACGGTCGTAAATGCAGTGTTCCAGGCTGTACAGGGAATGGTGACACTTCTCATAGTCTTCCCAAGGAACCAGACAGTCGACGGGCATGGCTGATGTTTCTCTATAAGAAGATCCCTGTGAAGGTCGACACCCAGTTATTCATTTGCTCGAACCATTTCACCAAAGACAGCTTTGAAAACCTTGGACAGTTTAAAGCAGGATATGCTAAGCTGCTGTTGCTGAAAAAAGGGACTGTTCCGACCGTGTGGTCGTCACAACCGCCAGCTGTAAGTAGGATTCTGTCGCTAGCAGCTATTAGCTAACTGAAGCTGAGTAGAATCACGATAGATTGATTGCTAAGCTGTAACGTTACCCACCTGAAGACTGTTTTACAGTCACCGCATCCAAGCTTGCGCGCGCCAATGTGACGTCAAAATGACGTAGGATTTTGAGTGTGCGAGCAGAAGGTGCGCACCACTCTATTTTTTTTCAAGGGGGTCAGCTTCCCTTCAGAGCTCAAACCTTCTATGGTGCCATTTTGATGCTACCAAACGATCACCCGCCGTTAGCATCCCATTGACTGCCATTCATTTTGACGTCACTTTGACAGAGAATACCTTTACATCTGAAGCGTTTAAAGACTCTATTTGTCCGTTGTTTATTTCTAAAGAAACACGACAATGTATAAAAGGCTCCATTACCTTGTAGCTCACGTTATGGCTCCGTAGCAGACGTTTTTATAACAATAGGCTAACGATTGGGTCATAACCACGAGACTTCCTGTCTCATAGTAGAGGAGTTACCGTATAGTACAGGAGAAGCTCTCAGGCAGTTTGGACTTCCATCAGCTGTTTAAGTGTAATGACTAATGTTAACTATCATTTTAGTGATCAATAATGAGCCTGTGTCTATGTTATCTCCTTACATATACCTACGCTCTCCGTCTCTGCTAGATTGGGAATGATTGAGATTTCTCTTGGCACAGCTACCAGAAGACTTCCAACTTTCAGACAGGTTGCTCACATCACATTTACGTCGTCTCTCTCAGTTGGAGGCTGCTCAGTAAGGCACTCAGCTCACCGGAAAAGTGCTTCTAATATCCTTCACTGGTCTCCATCCAGAGCAACGGGATCTGTTGGTCCAGTTTATATACTGTCTGATTTTTTTCAGTGGCGCGCGACAAAGCGGAAACAGGAAGCCTGAATGAGTTCTCGGACAACCGGATGCCAGGACTCTCAGAGTGACTGCAATTTTAATATTGCTTTCCATGGAAAGTTTAGCTGGGGAATTTTGAAAACATTCCAATTTGGAAACTTTCATGGGAATTAATGGAAATTATGGGAATTTGGATGGGATGAAGTCCTTGGGCTCAATGCAGTACTGTCTTCAATCTGTCTTCAATCAGCTTCAATCTGCTGTAGAATGTTGTATTCCAGAAATTATCTGTGCAGTGGGTGTGGCCTCCATAGCCCTGCAGTAGGCTAAGTAGTATCCCAAACCATTGACCTTTAGCTTAACATATGAAGGTAGCTAGCATGCTGCCTTTGATTTACTATGGTTATGGTTATATGCATGCTAAGCTAACCATCAGCGCTGTCTATTGTTTCCAGCCTATCAAGAACAAGTGGGCAATACAATTAACACAAATAGGTTAGCAATGAGTTATGTATTACTCACCCTCCCTCGAAAAAAAAACAAACTCGTATTTAAAAAAAAAAAAAACTACATGTTGGCAAGTATGTAGTAGCCTATGCTGATTACTGCGTGTGCATGTCATTGACGAATATAGGGAGGACAATTAACTGAAGTTGCATTAAATCAGGTTGTTTTAACCAAGATTATGCTGCAAGATGTTTTTTTTTTTACATACTACATTTAAGTTCCCTGTTATACAGTATTGTAACAAGCAATGTTAAAAATATTCAGTTTATTCCCATTAATTCCCATTTATTTCCGTTAATTCCAGTTAATTCCCATGGAAAGTTTCCAACTTTGAAAATTCACGGAATTTTGCAACCCTAGAGAGGACAGATAAGCTTGCGCTTACTCTCAATTTGGCATCATGTGATTGTACGTGAATCAATACTCAGTAGAACCAACGTGATTCGGTCGGTACGGGTAAAAGTACAGGGTTCGGTACCCAATCCTATACATATCCTATATATATGTTTTTGTCATAATCCCCAGTTTTAATACAGAATGGAAAAAGGTTAATGGATACCTATTGTATGCGTGTCTCTCTTTCTACACAGAGCAGTGAGGTGGGGGGAAGCCCATACATGGAGAAGGAGGGTCTTATAAGAACTATGGACCTCCTAAATGGAAGTGGTGTGAAGTTGGACTGTATTGTCACCGATCGTCACCCACAGATCAAAAAGTTCCTGAGAGAACGTAAAATCACCCTCCCCTACGACGTATGGCATGTAGCAAAAGGTAATGTGACCTTTTATTAATATATTGTTAAATACATTATAAAGACAGTTACTGAACACATGCGACTGGTTGCTCCTCTACATCAGATTCTTCTCTGATTCAGGCTCAAACATATACGGTTCAACACTTTTTTTTAAACCTTTATTTAACCAGGTTAGTCTCATTGAGATATAAAATCTCTTTTTTTAAGAGAGACCAGGCCAAGATAGCAGAACAAATAACATTTTTTACAGTTACATGTAAAACAATTTACAATCACAAAACACAGAAGAGGCAACGAGAACTCAAGTGCATTTCAATTAAATAAAACTGCCATTAATTAAAACATTTGCACACAACCTTTAACACAACCTTTAAAATCATTTAAGGAAATTAGACACAGAGTTTGAGTGTTTTCTGTATTCATGGTCAATAAATGTAATTTTAAATGACATTATACATAATGTTTGAGTTAAATAGGCAGAAAGTATTAATTTTCACTAATAGTTAAGATCAAAGGATGTTGAGTGAATCACAGACTGGTTTATGTCAAAGTTATATCAAACAGTATCATATCAGTTTGATATCAAACTGGTTAGAACATTTTTACACCGGCCCAAACCTAGCATGAAACTGAGCAGAGCCTCTACTTCTCTATATGGTGCAGCAAGTTATCTTACCTTCCAGCTCAGAGATTTTCTCAGACAGACCGGCACAGCTTTTACAGCCGGAGCACAGTGGAGGTATGAGGGTTTTATGAGAGTATCATTAAGATTTATATTAATAAAAGTCTGTCTGTGTTTCAGATTTACCTCCAGACGTTCTGGAAGTGATTATTGGTGAAGAGGAGCAGCAGGAGGTGGTTAAAGAAGAGGTTCCCCCTGAGCAGCAGGAGTGTAGCTCCAGTGTGGACCAGCTAGAGCCAGAGCCCCCCCAACACATTAAAGAGGAACTATGGAGCAGTCAGGAGGGAGAGCAGCTTCAAGGGCTGGAGGAGGCTGATATCACCAAGTTCCCATTCACTCCTGTCCCTGTGAAGAGTGAAGATGATGAAGAGAAAGGTAGGGATCAACATTAACAGGGTTTTTAGGGGAAAGAAAGGGGGGGAAAAAATCTGCAGAAGTCAAGAGCATAAAAGTTCAAGAGAACCTGGTTTATTTTTTTATTTTAGGAGTAGGGTTCCTTTCACACTAGTCTCACATGTCCAGACCTTCCTCCACAGCGCTGCAGAGGAAGGTCTGGCTAGTCCACACAGCATTCCTGGATGGGAGAAAAACGTGCTCTGGTTTATTGGCATTTCTTTTAAACAATCACATTGGGTGGTGCTAGGCACCGGACGGAGCCGTGGTGCCTCTGCTAAATATTCTCAGGAAGGAACTTGTGTGTGTGTGTGTGTGGCGACAGTTCTAATCGGGAAAATAGATAACTTCTTTGTCGCGACTGTGCATGATCTGGCCATGAGGAAAGACAGTTGTACGTTGCCATGTAAATCCACTGAGCGCAGGTAGGCCACAGAGCCATATGCATGGTCCGAAATTATCACTCACCAGTCGCCAAATGCATACAATACATTTTCCATTTGGCGAGCAAATCTCAGAGGGCTATCCGCCACATGGCAAGTAAATGTTTGTACCAAAATGGTTCTGTTGTTCAGCCTTCATTTTGGTAAAGCTGCAGCTAATTTCTTCTGTTCCTCTTTTCTCTACACGTTCGAGCTTCGCTGGGGCGGGCCGACACACCAACACTGGAGCACATACCAGACGCCAGCCACCACGTCACGTCTGTTAACTGTTAGACAGCGTTTACCTCAGGCTAATTAATTAGCTAGTAAGTGGCGATTTTTGGCAGCCAGCCTTCCAAAAGAAAGCAAAAAAAAAATGGACTGCATTTCCATGTCCCTTTTCTAGTAATTTGTGTATTTAAGCCTTCATTATAGTGCCACAATGTGGCCGATTGGGCTCATATTTCTTGGGAACCTAATGCACATAATTTCCAATCATTGGGCCAAATTTCGTGTTTCTAGCTCATTCCAGTTCACGGCATCAGGTAACTGTGAATCATCCCAATCTCTGGGCTTGTCCCGAGTAGGTCTGACTCTCCAGAGTTCAATAGATGTTCCTTATGTTGGTTGTTCGTAGTTAAGGCGGCAATGCTTAAAGCCAAGGGTATCTGTTTCACAGTGCCAGTTCAGTCCAAGTGTTGAGTAGGTGTAAACCAGTCGCAAGCGGGTTTCCTCACATATGTCTCCTAGTGAAATAGCAGCAGTAATCCGAGCAAGACAAAGAAATAGGCCAAGGAGATGAGCTGAAAGGATTTTTGCCACAAGGATCCCACTTTTTCAGTTGAGTGAACACAAAATCATTAAGCGTTACAGATTAAGCAGCCATGCAATATTACAGTTACTGGAAGAAATCAATGATGACGTTGAATCTCCGACTCAGCGTTCACATTCCATTCCAGCAGTTGTTAAACTCCCCACTACATTACAAATATTGGCATCAGGATCATTTCAAACAGTCATAGCATCAGCAGTGGGAATATCTCAGTCTGCACTCAGCCATAACGCAAGTACTTAATGCTTTTGCTACAGCGCAATTCACGGTATAGAGGGCGGAGAAAGGTGCTGATTACCCGATGAACTGTAGGTTTGGTAAATACAACGTAAACTGAAGTATCACAGCGTGCGCTTTCTGTGGGTTGACCATGGCGCTGATAACGCCACATTTGCAAATGTATGTACACCTGGCCCTGTGTCCCCTAAAGTGCAGCATGTAGAGGCAAGTATTTGAGGTGCTTGTGCTTTTCTCAGGGGTGGCCACTGGATACTTAAGTTCGGCTAGCCCAAAGCAAGGGAGGTGAAGGCATTGACTATCTGGAAGGATTTCTGTGGCTGCACTACAGAGAGAATTGGAAGAAGACTGAGGCACCATGAAGAGTCTGGATGTCCTTATGGATAGTTCACACGTAAAGTTCCTGTTAGTTCCTGGAGAAGCAGCAGATCTGAGCCATCATCTAAGCCTAGGTGTCTACTTTGTTTTCACCATGCCGGAGGATAATTCTGATGACCTTTATGGGCACACTAGTGGAGTCAGAAGGTTCCTCTAGGTAAAGGTTTTTGGTGTCTGAGCTAACCAGGCAGGTACCTTCCATTACACTCTTAGTGTTGACTTTACTGTATGTAGAATCTGTAGGTGTTTACCTTTACATATGTTGCGTGACTTTTTCAGGGTACATTGTGCTGCTTGATGTGATCTTCCACTTCGGCAACAGTGCTTCTTTGTCTTTAATTCAGTCTACAACTTAAGTCTCATCAAAGCATTTAAAGGTGGCACATTGGCTTAATAAAGTCAAAGTATCTTTATTAGTCTCCCCAAGGAGAAATTAGTTTTGGAAACTGAGAGAAATTACTGCAAGAGTTA
>NW_027595809.1:5000-11691 GCF_031162955.1 Sander vitreus
CTCGCTACGCTCTGAAGATGGAGCTACGATCACAGGAACCCCTGAGATCAGGAGATATGCCACCTCGTTCTACAAAGACCTGTTCAGAGAGAGTGCGTGGAAGATCCTGAGTCAGCTGCGTCTTTCCATGCTGGGCTTCCTCAGGTGGGTGCTGCTAACAACACGGTGCTGGAAGATCTACTGTCCCTGAATGAACTGTATGTTGCTCTGATGAGTCTGGGGAGCGGTGAGGCACCAGGCATCGACGGGCTGCCTGTGGATTTCTATAAGACCTTTTTGGCCAGTTATTGGTGAAGATCTGCTGGAGGTCTTTCAGGACAGCATGAGCAGAGGGACGCCTGCGCTGAGCTGCAGAAGGGCAGTCATTACCCTGCTGCCAAGAAAGGAGACTTACAGGACATAAAGAACTGGAGACCTGTTTCTCTGCTGTGTGGGGACTATGAGATCTTGTCCAAAGCTCTCGCTTCTCAGCTTCAGGAGGCGATGGATGAAGTGGTTCATGTCGACCAGACTTACTGTGTGCCCGGCAGGTTAATGAGTGATAATATCACTTTAATTCGGCATGTTTTGGGACGTCTCTAGCTCACTGGGTATGGATACTGGTCTTATTTCCATAGACCAGGAAAAGGCTTTTCACCGGGTTGAACATTAGTATTTGTGGCAAACGCTCAATGCTTTTGGCTTCAGCCCAGGTTTCATAGCTAAGGTTCAGGTACTATACCGTGATATTGCGAGTATATTGAAGGTTAATGGTGGTTTGGCTGCACCTTTTAATGTGCAGAGAGGGAGTACGGCAGGGATGCTCTCTGTCGGGGATGCTTTATTCCTCGCTATTGAGCCTCTGCTCCACAAACTTAGGAAGGAACTTTTAGGTGTGTATTTTTCCTGGGTGTGTTTCAGCTGTTAAAATATCAGCTTACGCAGACGATGTCATGGTTGTTTTAAACAAGCAAACAGACATCAACACTTTGGTAGAGACTGTAAGTATTTTTAATCGTATCTCTTCTGCTAAAGTGAACTGGGCTAAGAGTGAAGCTGTGGTGGTGGGAGATAAGCTACAGAGCACTCTGTCTCTCCCAGGAGGGCTCACCTGGAAGAAAGGAGGGGTCAAGTATTTGGGTGTGTTTCTGGGTGAGGAGTGTGTAATGCAAAGAAACTGGGATAATGCTCTGGGAAAAAAATAGAAGGCCGATTAAAGAAATGGAAGTGGCTCTTACCGAGCATGTCCTACAGAGGGAGGGCGCTCGTTATTAACAATCTGCTGTCCTCTTCTCTGTGGCATAAACTGTCTTGTGTGGATCCCCTTCTAATTTACTTGTTAAAATTCAATCTGTTTTGGTTAATTTTTTTTGGGATAAGCTGCACTGGATTCCCCAGGCTGTTCTGTTTCTTCCTAAGGAAGAGGGAGGACAAGGACTGGTTCATTTGGCCAGCAGGGGCGCTGCTTTCCGCCTGCAGTTCCTCCAGAGACTGCTGTTTGGCCCCTAAAGACTTGGTCTGGAGACCTCTGGCCCATTGGGTGCTGAAAAGACTTTAAGGGTTTTTGGACTAAAAGACTCTTTGTTCCTGATGGATGTGAGGAAGCTGAGTTTCCAGGATTTGCCTCCTTTCTATCGTGGCGTGTTTACAGTGTGGAAGCTGCTGACCAAGGAGAGACGGGTGCAGGGTGCCTCCCTACACTGGCTGCTACAGGAACCAGTGGTGTGCGGAGACCGGTTGGATTACCCCTGCTGGGCTGGTTCTGCCATCTCGGACGTGTTCTGCAGAGCACGGGTGCTCACGCTGAGGGAATGTGATGGATATCGCTGGACCAAAAACTGAACAATGCTGCTGCTTTGGCAGCTGTTCTGGGAGTGTGAGATCAGTCAGAACAATCTCAAAACTGTTGGACCACTGGAAGTATTATCTGTCTGGACATGAATCCATAATGTTGGAGGAATATAATGTTGGTCTGATTACACCTCAATGTGACGATTCCTTCCCTGGTTTTATGTGTCCGTCCCTGTCTGGATACTTATGTTGGTTGTTTTTGGATGTAAAGCACTGCACTTTAGACCTGAAAGAGGCAAAGAAATGCCTTTTATAAAATGATGGTGCTGTGTTTAAATAGGAGTAAACTCCATGAGCAGGGTTGACACACCGTGGCGAGGACATCTGGGTTTGGAGGTTGATGTCCAGCCTGCATGGAGGAGTTTATACAAACCACCATTAACTAAAAGAGTAGCTGACCTCCAGTGGAGAGTGTTACAGGGATAGTGGCAGTCAACGCCTTTCTGTCTGTCATCAGTCCTGGTGTTGGCAACAAATGTCCTTATTGTGATGAAAAAGAAACTGTGTTTCATTGTTATTGTGAGTGTGTCGCCTGTCACCGTTGTTCTTGCTGCTAGAGAAACTGTTCAGTAAAGGTAGAGGAGGTTTTCTCCAAACACATGTTCATCCTTGGGTTCAGGTACAGTAGGTTAGCTAAACATAAATGTCAGCTGTTGAACTTCATCCTGGGCCAATCAAAGATGGCTGTGTATGTGAGCAGGAAGAGGAAGGTGGATGAATCTATTGATATTAATGTGAATCTGCTGTTTACTCGGATGGTGAAAGCCAGAATCAGGATTGACTTTAGTTATTATAAAGAGATGAAGGATGTGGATCAGTTCAGTGTGATCTGGGCCCATGGTGATGTGTTGTGCTCTGTTGAAGGTGAACAACTCATCTTTTCTCAGGAGATGATGTCATGTATTTAAGAGTTTATGTATTTATTTATTGTTCTGTTGAAAAGAGATTATTTTTGTAGATAATAAGATGGAACATTGATAAAATAAAGTTCCTTTAAAAATCAAATCTCTCTCTCTCTCTCTCTCTCTCTCTCTCTCTCTCTCTCTCTCTCTCTCTCTCTCTCTCTCTCTCTCTCTCTCTCTCTCTCTCTCTCTGTCTGTGTGTCTCTCTCTCTCTCTCTCTCTCTCTCTCTCTCTGTCTCTCTGTCTCTCTCTCTCTCTCTCTGTCTCTCTCTCTGTCTCTCTCTCTCTCTCTCTCTCTCTCTCTCTCTCTCTCTCTCTCTCTCTCTCTCTCTCTCTCTCTCTCTCTCTCTCTCTCTCTCTCTCTCTCTCTCTCTCTCTCTCTCTCTCTCTCTCTCTCTCTCTCTCTCTCTCTCTCTCTCTCTCTGTCTCTCTCTCTCTCTCTCTCTCTCTGCCTCTCTCTCTCTCTCTCTCTCTCTCTCTCTCGCTCTCTCTCTCTCTCTCTCTCTCTCTGTCTCTCTCTCTCTCTCTCTCTCTCTCTCTCTCTCTCTCTCTCTCTGTCTCTCTCTCTCTCTCTCTCTCTCTCTCTCTCTCTCTCTCTCTCTCTCTCTGTCTCTCTCTCTGTCTCTCTCTCTGTCTCTGTCTCTCTGTCTCTCTGTCTCTCTCTCTCCTCTCTCTGTCTCTCTCTCTCTCTGTCTCTCTCTCTCTCTCTCTCTCTCTCTCTCTCTCTCTCTCTCTCTCTCTCTCTCTCTCTCTCTCTCTCTCTCTGTCTCTCTCTCTCTCTGTCTCTCTGTCTCTCTCTCTCTCTCTCTCTCTCTCTGTCTCTCTCTCTCTCTCTCTCTCTGTCTCTCTCTCTCTCTCTCTCTCTCTCTCTCTCTCTCTCTCTCTCTCTCTCTCTCTGTCTCTCTCTCTGTCTCTCTCTCTCTCTCTCTCTCTCTCTCTATCTCTCTCTCTCTCTCTCTCTCTGTCTCTCTCTCTCTCTCTCTCTGTCTCTCTCTCTGTTGCTGATGTCATCATTATGTGACATTTAATCTATGAAAAATACATTTTTGAAATATGAATATAAATGAGTAAATTCCAGCCCTCCATGTGATCAGGATGAAGCTGTCGAGAGAGTCTCCTCCTGTCAGAGAACCAGACAGTTGAGTCTGATCAGGATCATCAGCTGATGTTGGTTTGGAGGTAATGATCAGTCCTGGAGTCTGATCTGCTCTGATGATGGTTACTCTGTCTGTCACAATAAGAGAAGCATCCATCTCCTCCTCCTCTGTCTCTGGTAGAGTAGCATCCATCTCCTCCTCCTCTGTCTCTGGTAGAGTAGCAGTGTATGTGGACGTTCCTGCTGGCTCTCTGTCCTTCTACTCAGTCTCCTCTGACTCACTGATCCTCCTCCACACCTTCAACACCACATTCACTCAGCCTCTCTATCCTGGGTTTGGGTTCAGGTTCTGGTCTCCTGGTTCCTCAGTGTCTCTGAGTCCTGTGGAGGACGGAGAGTCTCCTCCTGTCAGAGAACCAGACAGTTGAGTCTGATCAGGATCATCAGCTGATGTTACCAAGTACTACTTCAGATACTTATTTCTACACTGTGGTACCAGTACTTTACCTTGAGTACTGTGTGGTATCTGTTATATTCTTATTTTTTACTATGATATAATGTTTTTATTTTGTTATTATAATTCTAAGAGTCAGTTTTGTCGTTAGTAAACCTCCGTACAGATCTGTGGGTTTCAGGAAGCAGGTTGGTGAAAACTCAGAGGCAGTTACTATGGTAACTTCACCTCAGAGTCAGTTACTATGGTAACTGAGTCTGTGAACCTGGACAGAGGCAGAGAGAGACAGACAGACAGAGAGACAGACAGAGAGACAGGCAGGCAGAGAGACAGGCAGACAGACAGAGAGTCAGACAGGCAGACAGACAGACAGACAGAGAGACAGACAGGCAGACAGACAGAGAGACAGACAGACAGACAAAGAGACAGGCAGACAGAGAGACAGGCAGACAGAGAGACAGACAGACAGAGAGACAGACAGACAGGCAGACAGACAGAGAGACAGGCAGACAGAGAGACAGGCAGACAGACAGAGAGACAGGCAGGCAGAGAGACAGACAGACAGAGACAGGCAGAGAGACAGGCAGAGAGGCAGACAGTTGTGTGTAACATCAACTCTAACTCTAGTTCACCTTCTGTGAATTGATGGTAAATTAAAACTGATTGAGATGAAATGAAACCTAATTTAGGAGTAAAATGTGTAGAAATGATGACTAATGTAGACTATCGTTGAGAGGATGGAATAGTTGTAAGTTGATGAATGATATATTTAAATATGTGATATAGAAATGTTCTTTTGTTTTCTTTATTGGAAGCTGCGGATGTTTAAAGGTTGAACTCTGATGAAATCAACATTTGAAATCAGTTTAAAGAGATTAGTCTCCATCTGGTGGAGGGACTCAGCAGCACAGAGGGGGAGGTGCATGATGGGAAATGGAGGATCCAACACTGGCACGACTTTCTCATGCTTCATTTTTCTTTCTTCTGTTGAAGTTGTTGTTCCTTTTTTTGCTGTTTGCTGGTTCTGGTCATAATTTTGAATATATAAGAAATCAATCAATCTCCATGTTGGTGATTTACTGGAATCAAACAGCTGATCTATATTTCCTTTCTCCAGCTGTCAGAAAACAAACGGTCGTCTCCATCAGAGTCAAGAGAGACACAACACAACTCTCATGGTTCTGATAACAGGGTCAACGTATATCAGGACGTCGTCTGAAACACACTGACATCTTTCACAGCCTAAAACAACATGAGGACATGATGACTAAACACACATAGTCACTGTCGTCTACGTTAAACTGTAAAGAGAGACACAACACAACTCTCATGGTTCTGATAACAGGGTCAAGGTTCAAGGTGTGTGTGTGTGTGTGTGTGTGTGTGTGTATGTGTGTGTGTGTGTGTGTGTGTGTGTGTGAGTGACTGCTAAAAGGTTCAAGGTTCAACGTTCAGCTTTATTGTCATCATACAACAGAACTGTCCAATGAAATGCAATCATCATTTACAGCTGCTCTGATGAAGTGAAGTTACCGACCGGGCTGCCTCTGTGGACTTTGGGCTAAAATATCGGACAAAAACTTTCAAAAAATATTCCAAAAAGGCGACTAAAACTCTGAAAAAAACAACAAAAACATGGTTTGTGTGCAGTTTAATGTCCCAAATTCCACTCTGGCCATGCAAGACCCGCCCTACGGATTTGATTGGTTGGGGTTAGGCATTGACCTCGAGTGGTTAAGGTTAGGATAGCTGATTGGTCAGGGGACCTGTATAAACGAGGTTACGTTACGGGGAATTTGGGACACTAAACTGCACGTATTCTCAAAAACATAGAAAAAAAGCAGCACAAAAGTTAAAAATTGTCCAAATATTTTCCAAAAAGGCGACTAAAACTCTGAAAAAATCAACAAAAACAGAAAAAAAGCAGCAAAAATGTCTGAAAATGTGACAAAATCCTTAAAAGGATGAAAAACTTGTAAAAAGCCCCCCATAAATCCTGCCTATGTGTACATAGTTATTGGGATGGTGATGTGTGAACATATATAACATATGATAGAAGAAATAGTGAGTTAATGTGTGCTGTATGAGAGGGAATTCCTGGTGTTATTTAGAGATTTTCTAACATGGAGGTCAGTCGGTCCAACGTGTGTCTGAGAGAATGTTCCAGAAGCAAGCAGCCGACTGACTGCTGCTTCTTTACTTCTTCTTTCAGGAGAAGCATCTTTTAAATGTGTCCCCCTGGAGTCTGTCTGCTCTCTCTGGATCAAACACCATGACAGCACACAGCAGCACTGCTGCAGCTTGGATTCAACCATTTAGTCCTTCACTTCATCTCAGAGGAACACACGACACTCTCACATCTCCATTACATCCACATTCTTCACATTGATCCATTAGAGGATCAATACA
>NW_027595810.1:0-11424 GCF_031162955.1 Sander vitreus
CAGAGGTTCTCAAAACTGTTGAAGACGCAGTTTGGGGCTGAGGGAGTACTTCCAACTACATGTAATCACACTAGTAGTGCACCTATACATCTTTGCAGTAGCTTTCTCTGGTAGTTCAACTACATCTCATCTTCGAACCAACAAGTTGAATTGCTTTTTTTGCTCTCTTTTTTTCTGGTACTGTAATTAACACTGCTGTATTTTTAAGCATTCTCTCTTCATTTCGTTTTCGTTCCATATTTATTCATTCATTTAGCCTGTTGCTATATGTATTCTTACATGTATGTATTATTTCCATGTTTATTTTTTTCATTACTGTAATTATTTCTCAATTCTCTTTTGAACTTTACCTTTACTCAGACTTGAGTGACTTGTCGCCTTCCGTAGAATTTGCATGATCCAAAAATGCAGATATCTCTGATTTCAAAACTATCCAGATCGGCACAATCTTGAAAGAACAAGTACATGAATTCATGGTCAAAGTGCATGAACTCCTACTTGAATTGTTGGAACACTGTGAGGTTGCTGTTTTAGTTTTAATTAAAGATGTTGCTTTCCAGTTGCATCCTCCGGTACAGTTTCCTTGTCAGCTCTGTCTCCAGCAAAGGAGGAGTAGCGCCTCTGGCGATGGTGAATGAAGCTTGCAAACCACTGTCTTTATTTTTCTAAGCTCACTCAATCTCTGTTCAAAGAAAAGGGTTAAAGGAATGGCAATTCAGTGTGTTTTCAACCCTTGTTGAACAGAAAGTGGCATCTAGTGAGCTCAGAAATGAAGACAGTGTTTTTGCTTTGCTTCATTTGACCATTACTAGCGCCCTGCTGACGGAAAAGAAAAGCTTACAGCACCGGTATTCCCAGGCGGTCTCCCATCCGAGTACTGACCCGGCCCGACCCTGCTTAGCTTCCGAGGATCGGACGAGATCGGCGTGTTCAGGGTGGTATGGCCGTAAGCTGAGTGTACCAAGTGAAACAAGCTATTTAAAGACGATGAACCCCCAGAGGTTCTCAAAACTGTTGAAGACGCAGTTTGGGCTGAGGAGTACCAACTACATGTAATCACACTAGTAGTGCACCTATACATTTTGCAGTAGCTCTGGTAGTTCAACTACATTCATCTTCTGAACCAACAAGTTGAATTGCTTTTTTTTGCTCTCTTTTTTTTCGGTACTGTAATTAACACTGCTGTATTTTTTAAGCATTCTTTCATTTGTTTTGTTCCATATTTATTCATTCATTTAGCCTGTTGCTATATGTATTCTTACATGTATGTATTTCCCATGTTTATTTTTTTCATTACTGTAATTATTTCTCAATTCTTTTGAACTTTACCTTTACTCAGACTTGAGTGACTTGTCGCCTTCCGCAGAATTTGCATGATCCAAAATGTAGATATCTTTGATTTCCAAAACTATCCAGATCGGCACAATCTTGAAGAACAAGAACAAAGAATTCATGGTCAAAGTGCATGAACTCCTACTTGAATTGTTGAACACTGTGAGGTTGTTTATTTTAGTTTTAATTAAAGATGTTGCTTCCAAAAAAAGTTGCATCCTCCGTACAGTTTCCTTGTCAGCTCTGTCTCCAGCAAAGGAGGAGTAGCGCCCTCTGGCGATGGTGAAATGAGCTTTGAACCACTGTCTTTATTTTCTAAGCTCACTCAATCTCTGTTCAAAGAAAAGGGTTAAAGGAATGGCAATTCAGTGTGTTTTCAACCCTTTGTTGAACAGAAAGTGGCATCTAGTGAGCTCAGAAAATGAAGACAGTGTTTTGCTTTGCTTCATTTGACCATTACTAGCGCCCTCTGCTGACGGAAAAGAAAAGCTTACAGCACCGGGTATTCCCAGGCGGTCTCCCATCCAAGTACTGACCCGGCCCGACCCTGCTTAGCTTCCGAGATCGGACGAGATCGGGCGTGTTCAGGGTGGTATGGCCGTAAGCGAGTGTACCAAGTGAAAACAAGCTATTTAAAGACGATGAACCCCAGAGGTTCTCAAAACTGTTGAAGACGCAGTTTGGGGTTGAGGAGTACTCAACTACATGTAATCACACTAGTAGTGCACCTATACATTTTGCAGTAGCTCTCTGGTAGTTCAACTACATTCATCTTCGAACCAACAAGTTGAATTGCTTTTTTTGCTCTCTTTTTTTCGGTACTGTAATTAACACTGCTGTATTTTTAAGCATTCTTTCATTTGTTTTGTTCCATATTTATTCATTCATTTAGCCTGTTGCTATATGTATTCTTACATGTATGTATTTCCATGTTTATTTTTTTCATTACTGTAATTATTTCTCAATTCTTTGAACTTTACCTTTACTCAGACTTGAGTGACTTGTCGTCTTCCCTCGCAAATTTGCATGATCCAAAATGTAGATATCTCTGATTTCAAAACTATCCAGATTGGCATAATCTTGAAGAACAAGAATATTCAATTCATGGTCAAAGTGCATGAACTCCTACTTGAATTGTTGAACACTGTGAGGTTGTTTATTTTAGTTTTAATTAAAGATGTTGCTTCCAAAAAAAAGTTGCATCCTCCGTACAGTTTCCCTTTGTCAGCCTCTGTCTCCAGCAAAGGAGGAGTAGCGCCTCTGGCGATGGTGAAATGAGCTTTGCAAACCACTGTCTTTATTTTCTAAGCTCACTAGATGGCATCCCTGTTCAAAGAAAGGGTTAAAGGAATGGCAATTCAGTGTGTTTTCAACCCTTTGTTGAACAGAAAGTGGCATCTAGTGAGCTCAGAAAATGAAGACAGTGTTTTTGCTTTGCTTCATTTGACCATTACTAGCGCCCCTCTGCTGACGGAAAAGACAAAAGCTACAGCACCGGGTATTCCCAGGCGGTCTCCCATCCGGGTACTGACCTGCCCGACCCTGCTTAGCTTCCGAGATCGGACGAGAACGGGCGTGTTCAGGGTGGTATGTCCGTAAGCGAGTGTACCAAGTGAAAACAAGCTATTTAAAGACGATGAACCCTAGAGGTTCTCAAAACTGTTGAAGACGCAGTTTGGGGTTGAGGAGTACTCAACTACATGTAATCACACTAGTAGTGCACCCATACATTTTTGCTAGTAGCTCTCTGGTAGTTCAACTACATTCATCTTCGAACCAACAAGTTGGAATTGCTTTTTTGATCTCTTTTTTCGGTACTGTAATTAACACTGCTGTATTTTTAAGCATTCTTTCATTTGTTTTGTTCCATATTTATTCATTCATTTAGCCTGTTGCTATATGTATTCTTACATGTATGTATTTCCATGTTTATTTTTTTCATTACTGTAATTATTTCTCAATTCTTTTGAACTTTTACCTTTACTCAGACTTGAGTGACTTGTCGCCTTCTCGTAAATTCTGCATGATCCAAAATGTTGATATCTTTGATTTCAAAACTATCCAGATCGGCACAATCTTGAAGAACAAGAACAAAGAATTCATGGTCAAAGTGCATGAACTCCTACTTGAATTGTTGAACACTGTGAGGTTGTTTATTTTAGTTTTAATTAAAGATGTTGCTTCCAAAAAAAAGTTGCATCCTCCGCACAGTTTCCTTGTCAGCTCTGTCTCCAGCAAAGGAGGAGAGCGCCTCTGGCGATGGTGAAATGAAGCTTGTGAAACCACTGTCTTTATTTTCTAAGCTCACTAGATGGCAATCTCTGTTCAAAGAAAAGGGTTAAAGGAATGGCAATTCAGTGTGTTTTCAACCCTTTGTTGAACAGAAAGTGGCATCTAGTGAGCTCAGAAAATGAAGACAGTGTTTTGCTTTGCTTCATTTGACCATTACTAGCGCCCTCTGCTGACGGAAAAGAAAAGCTTACAGCACCGGGTATTCCCAGGCGGTCTCCCATCCAAGTACTGACCCGGCCCGACCATGCTTAGCTTCCGAGATCGGACGAGATCGGGCATTTTCAGGGTGGTATGGCCGTAAGCAAGTGTACCAAGTAAAAACAAGCTATTTAAAGACGATGAACCCCAGAGGTTCTCAAAACTGTTGAAGACGCAGTTTGGGGTTGAGGAGTACTCAACTACATGTAATCACACTAGTAGCGCACCTATACATTTTGCAGTAGCTCTCTGGTAGTTCAACTACATTCATCTTCGAACCAACAAGTTGAATTGCTTTTTTTGCTCTCTTTTTTTCGGTACTGTAATTAACACTGGCTGTATTTTTTTAAGCACTCTTTCATTTGTTTTGTTCCATATTTATTCATTCATTTAGCCTGTTGCTATATGTATCTTTACATGTATGTATTTCCATGTTTATTTTTTTCATTACTGTAATTATTTCTCAATTCTTTTGAACTTTACCTTACTCAGACTTGAGTGACTTGTCGTCTTCCGTAAATTTGCATGATCCAAAATGTAGATATCTTTGATTTCAAAACTATCCAGATCGGCACAATCTTGAAGAACAAGAACAAAGAATTCATGGTCAAAGTGCATGAACTCCTACTTGAATTGTTGAACACTGTGAGGTTGTTTATTTTAGTTTTAATTAAAGATGTTGCTTCCAAAAAAAAGTTGCATCCTCCGTACAGTTTCCTTGTCAGCTCTGTCTCCAGCAAAGGAGGAGTAGCGCCTCTGGCATGGTGGGAATGAAGCTTAGAAACCACTGTCTTTATTTTCTAAGCTCACTAGATGGCACCCTGTTCAAAGAAAAGGGTTAAAGGAATGGCAATTCAGTGTGTTTTCAACCCTTTGTTGAACAGAAAGTGGCATCTAGTGAGCTCAGAAAATGAAGACAGTGTTTTGCTTTGCTTCATTTGACCATTACTAGCGCCCTCTGCTGACCGAAAAGAAAAGCTTACAGCAACGGGTATTCCCAGGCGGTCTCCCATCCAGTACTGACCCGGCCCAACCCTGCTTAGCTTCCGAGATCGGGCGTGTTCAGGGTGGTATAGCCGTAAGCGAGTGTACCAAGTGAAAACAAGCTATTTAAAGACGATGAACCCCAGAGGTTCTCAAAACTGTTGAAGACGCAGTTTGGGGGTTGAGGAGTACTCAACTACATGTAATCACACTAGTAGTGCACCTATACATTTTGCAGTAGCTCTCTGGTAGTTCAACTACATTCATCTTCGAACCAATAAGTTGAATTGCTTTTTTTGCTCTCTTTTTTTCGGTACTGTAATTAACACTGCTGTATTTTTAAGCATTCTTTCATTTGTTTTGTTCCATATTTATTCATTCATTTAGCCTGTTGCTATATGTATTCTTACATGTATGTATTTCCATGTTTATTTTTTCATTACTGTAATTATTTCTCAATTCTTTTGAACTTTACCTTTACTCAGACTTGAGTGACTTGTCGTCTTCCGTAAATTTGCATGATCCAAAATGTAGATATCTTTGATTTCAAAACTATCCAGATCGGCACAATCTTGAAGAACAAGAACAAAGAATTCATGGTCAAAGTGCATGAACTCCTACTTGAATTGTTGAACACTGTGAGGTTGTTTATTTTAGTTTTAATTAAAGATGTTGCTTCCAAAAAAAAGTTGCATCCTCCGTACAGTTTCCTTGTCAGCTCTGTCTCCAGCAAAGGAGGAGTAGCGCCTCTGGCGATGGTGGAAATGAAGCTTTGCAAACCACTGTCTTTATTTTCTAAGCTCACTAGATGGCAATCTCTGTTCAAAGAAAAGGGTTAAAGGAATGGCAATTCAGTGTGTTTTTCAACCCTTTGTTGAACAGAAAGTGGCATCTAGTGAGCTCAGAAAATGAAGACAGTGTTTTGCTTTGCTTCATTTGACCATTACTAGCGCCCTCTGCTGACGGAAAAGAAAAGCTTACAGCACCGGGTATTCCCAGGCGGTCTCCCATCCAAGTACTGACCCGGCCCGACCCTGCTTAGCTTCCGAGATCGGACGAGATCGGGCGATGCGGGTTCAGGGTGGTATGGCCGTAAGCGAGTGTACCAAGTGAAAACAAGCTATTTAAAGACGATGAACCCCAAAGGTTCTCAAAACTGTTGAAGACGCAGTTTGGGGTTGAGGAGTACTCAACTACATGTAATCACACTAGTAGTGCACCTATACATTTTGCAGTAGCTCTCTGGTAGTTCAACTACATTCATCTTCGAACCAACAAGTTGAATTGCTTTTTTTGCTCTCTTTTTTTTCGGTACTGTAATTGACACTGCTGTATTTTTAAGCATTCTTTCATTTGTTTTGTTCCATATTTATTCATTCATTTAGCCTGTTGCTATATGTATTCTTACATGTATGTATTTCCATGTTTATTTTTTTCATTACTGTAATTATTTCTCAATTCTTTTGAACTTTACCTTTACTCAGACTTGAGTGACTTGTCGTCTTCCTCGTAAATTTGCATGATCCAATATGTAGATATCTTTGATTTCAAAACTATCCAGATCGGCACAATCTTGAAGAACACGAACAAAGAATTCATGGTCAAAGTGCCTGAACTCCTACTTGAATTGTTGAACACTGTGAGGTTGTTTATTTTAGTTTTAATTAAAGATGTTGCTTCCAAAAAAAAGTTGCATCCTCCGTACAGTTTCCTTGTCAGCTCTGTCTCCAGCAAAGGAGGAGTAGCGCCTCTGAGCGATGGTGAATGAAGCTTGAAACCACTGTCTTACTTTCAAGCTCACTAGATGGCAATCTCTGTTCAAAGAAAAGGGTTAAAGGAATGGCAATCCAGTGTGTTTTCAACCCCTTTGTTGAACAGAAAGTGGCATCTAGTGAGCTCAGAAAATGAAGACAGTGTTTTTGCTTTGCTTCATTTGACCATTACTAGCGCCCTCTGCTGACGGAAAAGAAAAGCTTACAGCACCGGGTATTCCCAGGCGGTCTCCCATCCAGTACTGACCCGGCCCGACTCCTGCTTAGCTTCCGAGATCGGGCGTGTTCAGGTGGTATGGCCGTGAGCGAGTGTACCGAGTGAAAACAAGCTATTTAAAGACGATGAACCCCAGAGGTTCTCAAAACTGTTGAAGACGCAGTTTGGGGCTGAGGAGTACTCAACTACATGTAATCACACTAGTAGTGCACCTATACATTTTGCAGTAGCTCTCTGGTAGTTCAACTACATTCATCTTCGAACCAACAAGTTGAATTGCTTTTTTTTGCTCTCTTTTTTCGGGTACTGTAATTAACACTGCTGTATTTTTTAAGCATTCTTTCATTTGTTTTGTTCCATATTTATTCATTCATTTAGCCTGTTGCTATATGTATTCTTACATGTATGTATTTCCATGTTTATTTTTTTCATTACTGTAATTATTTCTCAATTCTTTGAACTTTACCTTTACTCAGACTTGAGTGACTTGTCGTCTTCCGTAGAATTTGCATGATCCAAAATGTAGATATCTTTGATTTCAAAACTATCCAGATCGGCACAATCTTGAAGAACAAGAACAAAGAATTCATGGTCAAAGTGCATGAACTCCTACTTGAATTGTTGAACACTGTGAGGTTGTTTATTTTAGTTTTAATTAAAGATGTTGCTTCCAAAAAAAAGTTGCATCCTCCGTACAGTTTCCTTGTCAGCTCTGTCTCCAGCAAAGGAGGAGTAGCGCCTCTGGCGATGAGAAATGAAGCTTTGCAAACCACTGTCTTTATTTTCTAAGCTCACTAGATGGCAATCTCTGTTCAAAGAAAAGGGTTAAAGGAATGGCAATTCAGTGTGTTTTCAACCCTTTGTTGAACAGAAAGTGGCATCTAGTGAGCTCAGAAAATGAAGACAGTGTTTTGCTTTGCTTCATTTGACCATTACTAGCGCCCTCTGCTGACGGAAAAGAAAAGCTTACAGCACTGGGTATTCCCAGGCAGTCTCCCATCCAAGTACTGACCCGGCCCGACCCTGCTTAGCTTCCGAGATCGGACGGGATCGGGCGTGATCGGGCGTGTTCAGGGTGGTATGGCCGTAAGCAAGTGTACCAAGTGAAAACAAGCTATTTAAAGACGATGAACCCCAGAGGTTCTCAAAACTGTTGAAGACGCAGTTTGGGGGTTGAGGAGTACTCAACTACATGTAATCACACTAGTAGTGCACCTATACATTTTTGCAGTAGTCTCTGGTAGTTCAACTACATTCATCTTCGAACCAACAAGTTGAATTGCTTTTTTTGCTCTCTTTTTTTCGGTACTGTAATTAACACTGCTGTATTTTTAAGTATTCTTTCATTTGTTTTGTTCCATATTTATTCATTCATTTAGCCTGTTGCTATATGTATTCTTACATGTATGTATTTCCATGTTTATTTTTTCATTACTGTAATTATTTCTCAATTCTTTTGAACTTTACCTTTACTCAGACTTGAGTGACTTGTCGTCTTCCGTAAGTTTGCATGATCCAAAATGTAGATATCTTTGATTTCAAAACTATCCAGATCGGCACAATCTTGAAGAACAAGAACAAAGAATTCATGGTCAAAGTGCATGAACTCCTACTTGAATTGTTGAACACTGTGAGGTTGTTTATTTTAGTTTTAATTAAAGATGTTGCTTCCAAAAAAAAGTTGCATCCTCCGTACAGTTTCCTTGTCAGCTCTGTCTCCAGCAAAGGAGGAGTAGCGCCTCTGGCGATGGTGAAATGAAGCTTTGCAAACCACTGTCTTTATTTTCTAAGCTCACTAGATGGCACCTCTGTTCAAAGAAAAGGGTTAAAGGAATGGCAATTCAGTGTGTTTTCAACCCTTTGTTGAACAGAAAGTGGCATCTAGTGAGCTCAGAAAATGAAGACAGTGTTTTTGCTTTGCTTCATTTGACCATTACTAGCGCCCTCTGCTGACGGAAAAGAAAAGCTTACAGCACCGGGTATTCCCAGGCGGTCTCCCATCCAAGTACTGACCCGGCCCGACTCCTGCTTAGCTTCCGAGATCGGACGAGATCGGGCGTGTTCAGGGTGGTATGGCCGTAAGCGAGTGTACCAAGTGAAAACAAGCTATTTAAAGACGATGAACCCCAGAGGTTCTCAAAACTGTTGAAGACGCAGTTTGGGGTTGAGGAGTACTCAACTACATGTAATCACACTAGTAGTGCACCTATACATTTTTGCAGTAGCTCTCTGGTAGTTCAACTACATTCATCTTCGAACCAACAAGTTGAATTGCTTTTTTTTGCTCTCTTTTTTTCGGTACTGTAATTAACACTGCTGTATTTTTTAAGCATTCTTTCATTTGTTTTGTTCCATATTTATTCATTCATTTAGCCTGTTGCTATATGTATTCTTACATGTATGTATTTCCATGTTTATTTTTTTCATTACTGTAATTATTTCTCAATTCTTTTGAACTTTACCTTTACTCAGACTTGAGTGACTTGTCGTCTTCCGTAAATTTGCATGATCCAAAATGTAGATATCTTTGATTTCAAAACTATCCAGATCGGCACAATCTTGAAGAACAAGAACAAAGAATTCATGGTCAAAGTGCATGAACTCCTACTTGAATTGTTGAACACTGTGAGGTTGTTTATTTTAGTTTTAATTAAAGATGTTGCTTCCAAAAAAAAGTTGCATCCTCCGTACAGTTTCCTTGTCAGCTCTGTCTCCAGCAAAGGAGGAGTAGCGCCTCTGGCGATGGTGAAATGAAGCTTTGCAAACCACTGTCTTTATTTTCTAAGCTCACTAGATGGCAATCTCTGTTCAAAGAAAAGGGTTAAAGGAATGGCAATTCAGTGTGTTTTCAACCCTTTGTTGAACAGAAAGTGGCATCTAGTGAGCTCAGAAAATGAAGACAGTGTTTTGCTTTGCTTCATTTGACCATTACTAGCGCCCTCTGCTGACGGAAAAGAAAAGCTTACAGCACCGGGTATTCCCAGGCGGTCTCCCATCCAAGTACTGACCCGGCCCGACCCTGCTTAGCTTCCGAGATCGGACGAGATCGGGCGTGTTCAGGGTGGTATGGCCGTAAGCGAGTGTACCAAGTGAAAACAAGCTATTTAAAGACGATGAACCCCAGAGGTTCTCAAAACTGTTGAAGACGCAGTTTGGGGTTGAGGAGTACTCAACTACATGTAATCACACTAGTAGTGCACCTATACATTTTGCAGTAGCTCTCTGGTAGTTCAACTACATTCATCTTCGAACCAACAAGTTGAATTGCTTTTTTTGCTCGCTTTTTTTCGGTACTGTAATTAACACTGCTGTATTTTTAAGCATTCTTTCATTTGTTTTGTTCCATATTTATTCATTCATTTAGCCTGTTGCTATATGTATTCTTACATGTATGTATTTCCATGTTTATTTTTTTCATTACTGTAATTATTTCTCAATTCTTTTGAACTTTACCTTTACTCAGACTTGAGTGACTTGTCGTCTTCCGTAAATTTGCATGATCCAAAATGTAGATATCTTTGATTTCAAAACTATCCAGATCGGCACAATCTTGAAGAACAAGAACAAAGAATTCATGGTCAAAGTGCATGAACTCCTACTTGAATTGTTGAACACTGTGAGGTTGTTTATTTTAGTTTTAATTAAAGATGTTGCTTCCAAAAAAAAGTTGCATCCTCCGTACAGTTTCCTTGTCAGCTCTGTCTCCAGCAAAGGAGGAGTAGCGCCCTCTGGCGATGGTGAAATGAAGTTTGCAAACCACTGTCTTTATTTTCTAAGCTCACTAGATGGCAATCTCTGTTCAAAGAAAAGGGCTAAAGGAATGGCAATTCAGTGTGTTTTCAACCCTTGTTGAACAGAAAGTGGCATCTAGTGAGCTCAGAAAATGAAGACAGTGTTTTGCTTTGCTTCATTTGACCATTACTAGCGCCCTCTGCTGACGGAAAAGAAAAGCTTACAGCACCGGGTATTCCCAGGCGGTCTCCCATCCAAGTACTGACCTGCCCGACCCTGCTTAGCTTCCGAGATCGGACGAGATCGGGCGTGTTCAGGTGGTATGGCCGTAGCGAGTGTACCAAGTGAAAACAAGCTATTTAAAGACGATGAACCCCAGAGGTTCTCAAAACTGTTGAAGACGCAGTTTGGGGGTTGAGGAGTACTCAACTACATGTAATCACACTAGTAGTGCACCTATACATTTTGCAGTAGTCTCTGGTAGTTCAACTACATTCATCTTCGAACCAACAAGTTGAATTGCTTTTTTTGCTCTCTTTTTTCGGTACTGTAATTAACACTGCTGTATTTTTAAGCATTCTTTCATTTGTTTTGTTCCATATTTATTCATTCATTTAGCCTGTTGCTATATGTATTCTTACATGTATGTATTTCCATGTTTATTTTTTTCATTACTGTAATTATTTCAATTCCTTTGAACTTTACCTTTACTCAGACTTGAGTGACTTGTCGCCTTCCGTAAATTTGCATGATCCAAAATGTAGATATCTTTGATTTCAAAACTATCCAGATCGCACAATCTTGAAGAACAAGAACAAAGAATTCATGGTCAAAGTGCATGAACTCCTACTTGAATTGTTGAACACTGTGAGGTTGTTTATTTTAGTTTTAATTAAA
>NW_027595811.1:0-11475 GCF_031162955.1 Sander vitreus
GTAGCGAGTGTACCAAGTGAAAACAAGCTATTTAAAGGCGATGAACCCCAGAGGTTCTCAAAACTGTTGAAGACGCAGTTTGGGGGTTGAGAGTACTCAACTACATGTAATCACACTAGTAGTGCACCTATACATTTTGCAGTAGCTCTCTGGTAGTTCAACTACATTCATCTTGAACCAACAAGTTGAATTGCTTTTTTTGCTCTCTTTTTTTCGGTACTGTAATTAACACTGCTGTATTTTTAAGCATTCTTTCATTTGTTTTTGTTCCATATTTATTCATTCATTTAGCCTGTTGCTATATGTATTCTTACATGTATGTATTTCCATGTTTATTTTTTTCATTACTGTAATTATTTCTCAATTCTTTTGAACTTTACCTTTACTCAGACTTGAGTGACTTGTAGATCTTCCGTAAATTTGCATGATCCAAAATGTAGATATCTTTGATTTCAAAACTATCCAGATCGGCACAATCTTGAAGAACAAGAACAAAGAATTCATGGTCAAAGTGCATGAACTCCTACTTGAATTGTTGAACACTGTGAGGTTGTTTATTTTAGTTTTAATTAAAGATGTTGCTTCCAAAAAAAAAGTTGCATCCTCCGTACAGTTTCCTTGTCAGCTCTGTCTCCAGCAAAGGAGGAGTAGCGCCCTCTGGCGATGGTGAAATGAAGCTTTGCAAACCACTGTCTTTATTTTCTAAGCTCACTAGATGGCAATCTCTGTTCAAAGAAAAGGGTTAAAGGAATGGCAATTCAGTGTGTTTTCAACCCTTTGTTGAACAGAAAGTGGCATCTAGTGAGCTCAGAAAATGAAGACAGTGTTTTGCTTTGCTTCATTGACCATTACTAGCGCCCTCTGCTGGCGGGAAAAGAAAAACACAGCACCGGGTATTCCCAGGCGGTCTCCCATCCAAGTACTGACCCGGCCCGACCCTGCTTAGCTTCCGAGATCGGACGAGATCGGGCGTGTTCAGGGTGGTATGGCCGTAAGCGAGTGTACCAAGTGAAAACAAGCTATTTAAAGGCGATGAACCCCAGAGGTTCTCAAAACTGTTGAAGACGCAGTTTGGGGTTGAGGAGTACTCAACTACATGTAATCACACTAGTAGTGCACCTATACATTTTGCAGTAGCTCTCTGGTAGTTCAACTACATTCATCTTCGAACCAACAAGTTGAATTGCTTTTTTTGCTCTCTTTTTTTTCGGTACTGTAATTAACACTGCTGTATTTTTAAGCATTCTTTCATTTGTTTTGTTCCATATTTATTCATTCATTTAGCCTGTTGCTATATGTATTCTTACATGTATGTATTTCCATGTTTATTTTTTTCATTACTGTAATTATTTCTCAATTCTTTTGAACTTTACCTTTACTCAGACTTGAGTGACTTGTCGTCTTCCGTAAATTTGCATGATCCAAAATGTAGATATCTTTGATTTCAAAACTATCCAGATCGGCACAATCTTGAAGAACAAGAACAAAGAATTCATGGTCAAAGTGCATGAACTCCTACTTGAATTGTTGAACACTGTGAGGTTGTTTATTTTAGTTTTAATTAAAGATGTTGCTTCCAAAAAAAAAGTTGCATCCTCCGTACAGTTTCCTTGTCAGCTCTGTCTCCAGCAAAGGAGGAGTAGCGCCCTCTGGCGATGGTGAAATGAAGCTTTGCAAACCACTGTCTTTATTTTCTAAGCTCACTAGATGGCAATCTCTGTTCAAAGAAAGGGTTAAAGGAATGGCAATTCAGTGTGTTTTCAACCCTTTGTTGAACAGAAAGTGGCATCTAGTGAGCTCAGAAAATGAAGACAGTGTTTTGCTTTGCTTCATTTGACCATTACTAGCGCCCTCTGCTGACGGAAAGAAAAAGCTACAGCACCGGGTATTCCCAGGCGGTCTCCCATCCAAGTACTGACCCGGCCCGACCCTGCTTAGCTTCCGAGATCGGACGAGATCGGGCGTGTTCAGGGTGGTATGGCCGTAAGCGAGTGTACCAAGTGAAAACAAGCTATTTAAAGGCGATGAACCCCAGAGGTTCTCAAAACTGTTGAAAGCGCAGTTTGGGGTTGAGAGTACTCAACTACATGTAATCACACTAGTAGTGCACCTACACATTTGCAGTAGCTCTCTGGTAGTTCAACTACATTCATCTTCGAACCAACAAGTTGAATTGCTTTTTTGCTCTCTTTTTTCGGTACTGTAATTAACACTGCTGTATTTTTAAGCATTCTTTCATTTGTTTTGTTCCATATTTATTCATTCATTTAGCCTGTTGCTATATGTATTCTTACATGTATGTATTTCCATGTTTATTTTTTTCATTACTGTAATTATTTCTCAATTCTTTTGAACTTTACCTTTACTCAGACTTGAGTGACTTGTAGTCTTCCGTAAATTTGCATGATCCAAAATGTAGATATCTTTGATTTCAAAACTATCCAGATCGGCACAATCTTGAAGAACAAGAACAAAAGAATTCATGGTCAAAGTGCATGAACTCCTACTTGAATTGTTGAACACTGTGAGGTTGTTTATTTTAGTTTTAATTAAAGATGTTGCTTCCAGTTGCATCCTCCGTACAGTTTCCTTGTCAGCTCTGTCTCCAGCAAAGGAGGGTAGCGCCCTCTGGCGATGGTGAAATGAAGCTTTGCAAACCACTGTCTTTATTTTCTAAGCTCACTAGATGGCAATCTCTGTTCAAAGAAAAGGGTTAAAGGAATGGCAAATCAGTGTGTTTTCAACCCTTTGTTGAACAGAAAGTGGCATCTAGTGAGCTCAGAAAATGAAGACAGTGTTTTGCTTTGCTTCATTTGACCATTACTAGCGCCCTCTGCTGACGGAAAAGAAAATCTTACAGCACCGGGTATTCCCAGGCGGTCTAACATCCAAGTAATGACCCGGCCCGACCCTACTTAGCTTCCGAGATCGGACGAGATCGGGCGTGTTCAGGGTGGTATGGCCGTAAGCGAGTGTACCAAGTGAAAACAAGCTATTTAAAGACGATGAACCCCAGAGGTTCTCAAAACTGTTGAAGACGCAGTTTGGGGTTGAGGAGTACTCAACTACATGTAATCACACTAGTAGCGCACCTATACATTTTGCAGTAGCTCTCTGGTAGTTCAACTACATTCATCTTCGAACCAACAAGTTGAATTGCTTTTTTTGCTCTCTTTTTTTCGGTACTGTAATTAACACTGCTGTATTTTTAAGCATTCTTTCATTTGTTTTGTTCCATATTTATTCATTCATTTAGCCTGTTGCTATATGTATTCTTACATGTATGTATTTCCATGTTTATTTTTTTCATTACTGTAATTATTTCTCAATTCTTTTGAACTTTACCTTTACTCAGACTTGAGTGACTTGTAGTCTTCCGTAAATTTGCATGATCCAAAATGTAGATATCTTTGATTTCAAAACTATCCAGATCGGCACAATCTTGAAGAACAAGAACAAAGAATTCATGGTCAAAGTGCATGAACTCCTACTTGAATTGTTGAACACTGTGAGGTTGTTTATTTTAGTTTTAATTAAAGATGTTGCTTCCCAAAAAAAAAGTTGCATCCTCCGTACAGTTTCCTTGTCAGCTCTGTCTCCAGCAAAGGAGGAGTAGCGCCCTCTGGCGATAATTGAAATGAAGCTTTGCAAACCACTGTCTTTATTTTCTAAGCTCACTAGATGGCAATCTCTGTTCAAAGAAAAGGGTTAAAGGAATGGCAATTCAGTGTGTTTTCAGCCCTTTGTTGAACAGAAAGTGGCATCTAGTGAGCTCAAATGAAGACAGTGTTTTGCTTGCTTCGATTGACCATTACTAGCGCCCTCTGCTGACGGAGAAAGAAAAGCTTACAGCACCGGGTATTCCCAGGCGGTCTCCCATCCAAGTACTGACCCGGCCCGACCCTGCTTAGCTTCCGAGATCGGACCGAGATCGGGCGTGTTCAGAGTGGTATGGCCGTAGCGAGTGTACCAAGTGAAAAACAAGCTATTTAAAGACGATGAACCCCAGAGGTTCTCAAAACTGTTGAAGACGCAGTTTGGGGTTGAGGAGTACTCAACTACATGTAATCACACTAGTAGTGCACCTACACATTTTGCAGTAGCTCTCTGGTAGTTCAACTATATTCATCTTCGAACCAACAAGTTGAATTGCTTTTTTTGCTCTCTTTTTTTCGGTACTGTAATTAACACCGCTGTATTTTTAAGCATTCTTTCATTTGTTTTGTTCCATATTTATTCATTCATTTAGCCTGTTGCTATATGTATTCTTCCATGTATGTATTTCCATGTTTATTTTTTCATTACTGTAGTTATTTCTCAATTCTTTTGAACTTTACCTTTACTCAGACTTGAGTGACTTGTCGTCTTCCGTAAATTTGCATGATCCAAAATGTAGATATCTTTGATTTCAAAACTATCCAGATCGGCACAATCTTGAAGAACAAGAATAGTGAATTCATGGTCAAAGTGCATGAACTCCTACTTGAATTGTTGAACACTGTGAGGTTGTTTATTTTAGTTTTAATTAAAGATGTTGCTTCCAGTTGCATCCTCCATACAGTTTCCTTGTCAGCTCTGTCTCCAGCAAAGGAGGAGTAAAGCGCCCTCTGGCGATGGTGAAATGAAGCTTTGCAAACCACTGTCTTTATTTTTCTAAGCTCACTAGATGGCAATCTCTGTTCAAAGAAAGGGTTAAAGGAATGGCAATTCAGTGTGTTTTCAACCCTTTGTTGAACAGAAAGTGGCATCTAGTGAGCTCAGAAAAATGAAGACAGTGTTTTGCTTTGCTTCATTGACCATTACTAGCGCCCTCTGCTGACGGAAAGAAAAGCTTACAGCACCGGGTATTCCCAGGCGGTCTCCCATCCAAGTACTGACCCGGCCCGACCCTGCTTAGCTTCCGAGATCGGACGAGATCGGGCGTGTTCAGAAGTGGTATGGCCGTGCGAGTGTACCAAGTGAAAACAAGCTATTTAAAGACGATGAACCCCCAGAGGTTCTCAAAACTGTTGAAAGGCGCAGTTTGGGGTTGAGGAGTACTCAACTACATGTAATCACACTAGTAGTGCACCTATACATTTTGCAGTAGCTCTCTGGTAGTTCAACTACATTCATCTTCGAACCAACAAGTTGAATTGCTTTTTGCTCTCTTTTTTCGGTACTGTAATTAACACTGCTGTATTTTTAAGCATTCTTTCATTTGTTTTGTTCCATATTTATTCATTCATTTAGCCTGTTGCTATATGTATTCTTACATGTATGTATTTCCATGTTTATTTTTTCATTACTGTAATTATTTCTCAATTCTTTTGAACTTTACCTTTACTCAGACTTGAGTGACTTGTCGTCTTCCGTAAATTTGCATGATCCAAAATGTAGATATCTTTGATTTCAAAACTATCAGATCGGCACAATCTTGAAGAACAAGAACAAAGAATTCATGGTCAAAGTGCATGAACTCCTACTTGAATTGTTGAACACTGTGAGGTTGTTTATTTTAGTTTTAATTAAAGATGTTGCTTCCAAAAAAAAAGTTGCATCCTCCGTACAGTTTCCTTGTCAGCTCTGTCTCCAGCAAAGGAGGAGTAGCGCCCTCTGGCGATGGTGAAATGAAGCTTTGCAAACCACTGTCTTTATTTTCTAAGCTCACTAGATGGCAATCTCTGTTCAAAGAAAAGGGTTAAAGGAATGGCAATTCAGTGTGTTTTCAACCCTTTGTTGAACAGAAAGTGGCATCTAGTGAGCTCAGAAAATGAAGACAGTGTTTTGCTGCTTCGATTGACCATTACTAGCGCCCTCTGCTGACGGAAAAGAAAAAAGCACAGCACCGGGTATTCCCAGGCGGTCTCCCATCCAAGTACTGACCCGGCCCGACCCTGCTTAGCTTCCGAGATCGGACGAGATCGGGCGTGTTCAGAGTGGTATGGCCGTAGCGAGTGTACCAAGTGAAAACAAGCTATTTAAAGACGATGAACCCCAGAGGTTCTCAAAACTGTTGAAGAGCGCAGTTTTGGGGTTGAGGAGTACTCAACTACATGTAATCACACTAGTAGTGCACCTATACATTTTGCAGTAGCTCTCTGGTAGTTCAACTACATTCATCTTGAACCAACAAGTTGAATTGCTTTTTTGCTCTCTTTTTTTCGGTACTGTAATTAACACTGCTGTATTTTTAAGCATTCTTTCATTTGTTTTGTTCCATATTTATTCATTCATTTAGCCTGTTGCTATATGTATTCTTACATGTATGTATTTCCATGTTTATTTTTTTCATTACTGTAATTATTTCTCAATTCTTTTGAACTTTACCTTTACTCAGACTTGAGTGACTTGTAGTCTTCCGTAAATTTGCATGATCCAAAATGTAGATATCTTTGATTTCAAAACTATCAGATCGGCACAATCTTGAAGAACAAGAACAAAGAATTCATGGTCAAAGTGCATGAACTCCTACTTGAATTGTTGAACACTGTGAGGTTGTTTATTTTAGTTTTAATTAAAGATGTTGCTTCCAAAAAAAAAGTTGCATCCTCCGTACAGTTTCCTTGTCAGCTCTGTCTCCAGCAAAGGAGGAGTAGCGCCCTCTGGCGATAGTGAAATGAAGCTTTGCAAACCACTGTCTTTATTTTCTAAGCTCACTAGATGGCAATCTCTGTTCAAAGAAAAGGGTTAAAGGAATGGCAATTCAGTGTGTTTTCAACCCTTTGTTGAACAGAAAGTGGCATCTAGTGAGCTCAGAAAATGAAGACAGTGTTTTGCTGGCTTCATTTGACCATTACTAGCGCCCTCTGCTGACGGAAAAGAAAAGCTTACAGCACCGGGTATTCCCAGGCGGTCTCCCATCCAAGTACTGACCCGGCCCGACCCTGCTTAGCTTCCGAGATCGGACGAGATCGGGCGTGTTCAGGAGTGGTATGGCCGTAAGCGAGTGTACCAAGTGAAAACAAGCTATTTAAAGGCGATGAACCCCAGAGGTTCTCAAAACTGTTGAAGACGCAGTTTGGGGTTGAGAGTACTCAACTACATGTAATCACACTAGTAGTGCACCTATACATTTTGCAGTAGCTCTCTGGTAGTTCAACTACATTCATCTTCGAACCAACAAGTTGAATTGCTTTTTGCTCTCTTTTTTTCGGTACTGTAATTAACACTGCTGTATTTTTAAGCATTCTTTCATTTGTTTTGTTCCATATTTATTCATTCATTTAGCCTGTTGCTATATGTATTCTTACATGTATGTATTTCCATGTTTATTTTTTCATTACTGTAATTATTTCTCAATTCTTTTGAACTTTACCTTTACTCAGACTTGAGTGACTTGTCGTCTTCCGTAAATTTGCATGATCCAAAATGTAGATATCTTTGATTTCAAAACTATCCAGATCGGCACAATCTTGAAGAACAAGAACAAAGAATTCATGGTCAAAGTGCATGAACTCCTACTTGAATTGTTGAACACTGTGAGGTTGTTTATTTTAGTTTTAATTAAAGATGTTGCTTCCAAAAAAAAAGTTGCATCCTCCGTACAGTTTCCTTGTCAGCTCTGTCTCCAGCAAAGGAGGAGTAGCGCCCTCTGGCGATGGTGAAATGAAGCTTTGCAAACCACTGTCTTTATTTTCTAAGCTCACTAGATGGCAATCTCTGTTCAAAGAAAAGGGTTAAAGGAATGGCAATTCAGTGTGTTTTCAACCCTTTGTTGAACAGAAAGTGGCATCTAGTGAGCTCAGAAAAATGAAGACAGTGTTTTGCTTTGCTTCATTTGACCATTACTAGCGCCCTCTGCTGACGGAAAAGAAAAACTTACAGCACCGGGTATTCCCAGGCGGTCTCCCATCCAAGTACTGACCCGGCCCGACCCTGCTTAGCTTCCGAGATCGGACGAGATCGGGCGTGTTCAGGGTGAGTATGGCCGTAAGCGAGTGTACCAAGTGAAAACAAGCTATTTAAAGACTGATGAACCCCAGAGGTTCTCAAAACTGTTGAAGGCGCAGTTTGGGGTTGAGGAGTACTCAACTACATGTAATCACACTAGTAGTGCACCTATACATTTTGCAGTAGCTCTCTGGTAGTTCAACTACATTCATCTTCGAACCAACAAGTTGAATTGCTTTTTTGCTCTTTTTTTTCGGTACTGTAATTAACACTGCTGTATTTTTAAGCATTCTTTCATTTGTTTTGTTCCATATTTATTCATTCATTTAGCCTGTTGCTATATGTATTCTTACATGTATGTATTTCCATGTTTATTTTTTCATTACTGTAATTATTTCTCAATTCTTTTGAACTTTACCTTTACTCAGACTTGGTGACTTGTAGATCTTCCGTAAATTTGCATGATCCAAAATGTAGATATCTTTGATTTCAAAACTATCAGATCGGCACAATCTTGAAGAACAAGAACAAAGAATTCATGGTCAAAGTGCATGAACTCCTACTTGAATTGTTGAACACTGTGAGGTTGTTTATTTTAGTTTTAATTAAAGATGTTGCTTCAAAAAAAAAGTTGCATCCTCCGTACAGTTTCCTTGTCAGCTCTGTCTCCAGCAAAGGAGGAGTAGCGCCCTCTGGCGATAGTGAAATGAAGCTTTGCAAACCACTGTCTTTATTTTCTAAGCTCACTAGATGGCAATCTCTGTTCAAAGAAAAGGGTTAAAGGAATGGCAATTCAGTGTGTTTTCAACCCTTTGTTGAACAGAAAGTGGCATCTAGTGAGCTCAGAAAATGAAGACAGTGTTTTGCTTTGTGCTTCATTTGACCATTACTAGCGCCCTCTGCTGACGGAAAGAAAAACTACAGCACGGGTATTCCCAGGCGGTCTCCCATCCAAGTACTGACCCGGCCCGACCCTGCTTAGCTTCCGAGATCGGACGAGATCGGGCGTGTTCAGAGTGGTATGGCCCGTAGCGAGTGTACCAAGTGAAAACAAGCTATTTAAAGAGCGATGAACCCCAGAGGTTCTCAAAACTGTTGAGACGCAGTTTGGGGTTGAGGAGTACTCAACTACATGTAATCACACTAGTAGTGCACCTATACATTTTGCAGTAGCTCTCTGGTAGTTCAACTACATTCATCTTCGAACCAACAAGTTGAATTGCTTTTTTGCTCTCTTTTTTTCGGTACTGTAATTAACACTGCTGTATTTTTAAGCATTCTTTCATTTGTTTTGTTCCATATTTATTCATTCATTTAGCCTGTTGCTATATGTATTCTTACATGTATGTATTTCCATGTTTATTTTTTCATTACTGTAATTATTTCTCAATTCTTTTGAACTTTACCTTTACTCAGACTTGAGTGACTTGTAGAGTCTTCCGTAAATTTGCATGATCCAAAATGTAGATATCTTTGATTTCAAAACTATCCAGATCGGCACAATCTTGAAGAACAAGAACAAAGAATTCATGGTCAAGTGCATGAACTCCTACTTGAATTGTTGAACACTGTGAGGTTGTTTATTTTAGTTTTAATTAAAGATGTTGCTTCCAAAAAAAAAGTTGCATCCTCCCGTACAGTTTCCTTGTCAGCTCTGTCTCCAGCAAAGGAGGAGTAGCGCCCTCTGGCGATGGTGAAATGAAGCTTTGCAAACCACTGTCTTTATTTTCTAAGCTCACTAGATGGCAATCTCTGTTCAAAGAAAGGGTTAAAGGAATGGCAATTCAGTGTGTTTTTCAACCCTTTGTTGAACAGAAAGTGGCATCTAGTGAGCTCAGAAAAATGAAGACAGTGTTTGCTTTGCTTCATTTGACCATTACTAGCGCCCTCTGCTGACGGAAAAGAAAAACTTACAGCACCGGGTATTCCCAGGCGGTCTCCCATCCAAGTACTGACCCGGCCCGACCCTGCTTAGCTTCCGAGATCGGACGAGATCGGGCGTGTTCAGGAGTGGTATGGCCGTAGCGAGTGTACCAAGTGAAAACAAGCTATTTAAAGACGATGAACCCCAGAGGTTCTCAAAACTGTTGAAGACGCAGTTTGGGGTTGAGGAGTACTCAACTACATGTAATCACACTAGTAGTGCACCTATACATTTTGCAGTAGCTCTCTGGTAGTTCAACTACATTCATCTTCGAACCAACAAGTTGAATTGCTTTTTTGCTCTCTTTTTTTCGGTACTGTAATTAACACTGCTGTATTTTTAAGCATTCTTTCATTTGTTTTGTTCCATATTTATTCATTCATTTAGCCTGTTGCTATATGTATTCTTACATGTATGTATTTCCATGTTTATTTTTTTCATTACTGTAATTATTTCTCAATTCTTTTGAACTTTACCTTTACTCAGACTTGAGTGACTTGTAGATCTTCCGTAAATTTGCATGATCCAAAATGTAGATATCTTTGATTTCAAAACTATCCAGATCGGCACAATCTTGAAGAACAAGAACAAAGAATTCATGGTCAAAGTGCATGAACTCCTACTTGAATTGTTGAACACTGTGAGGTTGTTTATTTTAGTTTTAATTAAAGATGTTGCTTCCAAAAAAAAAGTTGCATCCTCCGTACAGTTTCCTTGTCAGCTCTGTCTCCAGCAAAGGAGGAGTAGCGCCCTCTGGCGATAGTGAAATGAAGCTTTGCAAACCACTGTCTTTATTTTCTAAGCTCACTAGATGGCAATCTCTGTTCAAAGAAAGGGTTAAAGGAATGGCAATTCAGTGTGTTTTCAACCCTTTGTTGAACAGAAAGTGGCATCTAGTGAGCTCAGAAAATGAAGACAGTGTTTTGCTGCTTCATTTGACCATTACTAGCGCCCTCTGCTGACGGAAAAGAAAAAGCTTACAGCACCGGGTATTCCCAGGCGGTCTCCCATCCAAGTACTGACCCGGCCCGACCCTGCTTAGCTTCCGAGATCGGACGAGATCGGGCGTGTTCAGGAGTGGTATGGCCGTAAGCGAGTGTACCAAGTGAAAACAAGCTATTTAAAGACGATGAACCCCAGAGGTTCTCAAAACTGTTGAAGACGCAGTTTGGGGTTGAGGAGTACTCAACTACATGTAATCACACTAGTAGTGCACCTATACATTTTGCAGTAGCTCTCTGGTAGTTCAACTACATTCATCTTCGAACCAACAAGTTGAATTGCTTTTTTGCTCTCTTTTTTTCGGTACTGTAATTAACACTGCTGTATTTTTAAGCATTCTTTCATTTGTTTTGTTCCATATTTATTCATTCATTTAGCCTGTTGCTATATGTATTCTTACATGTATGTATTTCCATGTTTATTTTTTCATTACTGTAATTATTTCTCAATTCTTTTGAACTTTACCTTTACTCAGACTTGAGTGACTTGTCGTCTTCCGTAAATTTGCATGATCCAAAATGTAGATATCTCTGATTTCAAAACTATCCAGATTGGCATAATCTTGAAGAACAAGAATATTCAATTCATGGTCAAAGTGCATGAACTCCTACTTGAATTGTTGAACACTGTGAGGTTGTTTATTTTAGTTTTAATTAAAGATGTTGCTTCCAAAAAAA
>NW_027595812.1:0-11098 GCF_031162955.1 Sander vitreus
TGTCCAGACAAAATTGTCAGCTTTTGTTGTTCGCTCCGCCATGTTTTGGTGCTACTAGGGAGAGAAGTAGAAGGAAGGTTCTATGCAGGCGCGTGGACTTGGTGGTGTTGGTGTGCTTCACACTATCACCTAGCCGCCTGGTATGCATACTACATTGATTTTCACACACTTTTGTGTCACCATACACACAGAAATGTGAGAAATAAAAAGTGAGAACACAACGCCACTTTTGCATTTCCTCTTCAGATCGTTTCCCTTTAAACAGCCTTAAACACACTCAAAATTGGAGATACAAGACAAGAACATTTCTGTCCTTCACTCTTTAAAATGTTCCGCTAACAGTACAATATTGTTTTTTAAGAGGCCAGAACTGTACCATTTGACTATTTTAAGGGTTCAACGTGAAAGAAGGAACACATTTGTACCATTAAAAATATGAAAAATGCACTCAAGCATTTATTTCATATTCTTGATATCAGACGTCAGTTTCCTCAACGATTTCAGTCTTTGTCAGCACTAGTTAGACATCTCGTCGCACTAGTTTAGTTTACGGGGAATTCATCGTCATGGTTGAATAATATTTGACACTTTTGTAGAAGAATTAATACAATATACATAATGTTCATTGTTGTTCCAAGAGTTTTTTACTCTGAAGCCCTCACTTTGAACCTGTAGTTATCACCTCTATATATTTCAGAACTTGTGTCAATAGACCTTTTTCACAGCAGACATGTTGACATGTCATAGTAGGAAAAGCACAGGTGTATTCAAACCCATCAATGATGGCTGCATTCCACTTAGGAGAGGCCCTGGTGTTGGGCATGCTGACTCACTGAAATAGCTTACTGGGACACTTGATGGAATTGAGCCATCGTTAAGGTTATCAATATCAGCTGTGCTTTTCCTACTATGACAAGTCTACATGTCTGCTGTGAAAAAGGTCCTTCCTGTGCTGCTGCTGCTGTGAAGAATATAACCTTCACACTGCTGCCCTCTAGTGTCTACAACAACACACTGTTTCAACCTGTACTGCTAACGTCACAATACAACCTTCATTAATCATTCCAGTCTCTGGTCTTCCCCCAGATTGAGGAACAGACAAAAGGTTCAGTCTCTGAAAACTTCAGGTTTCTATCCGAGCTAGTAGAAGTACTGGTAATATTTGTGAGAGTAAAATGTACTGTATTGTATCAGCTGCAGTAGAAATAGTATTTTAATTGAACTAATAGAACAACAATTATACCAGTAATACTTGTCATTGACTGTTGTGTGTTTCTTTATCCACGAGATGTCACTGTTTTTTCTTTGTCAGTAAAACAAGAGGTAAGAACATCATCATGTTGTCATGGCAACCATCATCATCAGCATCACCTGGATACCCTCTCACTTCTCTGACTGACCACATGGTGACACACTTTCTCTTTGCTTGTTACTGTCAGCACCAGCAGCAAACACAGAACCCCCCCGTAAGATAAAGTTGAGTTTGAAATGTGTCCCACGGCCATGTTGGAAGAGCTCATTTATTGTTGTGACAGCGATCTAAGAGCATAAAGAGACATGTGATGTCAGACATGTTTGTCTGCTGATACAGCTGCAGTATGTCGTCATTCTCCCAACAGTTCTTCATGCTGACAATGATCAAACTGTTCAGAGTTATAGCATTTAAATAGCACAAACATCCCATAAAATAATATTAAATGTGTCATAACTCTTCCTTAAAGGAACAGACTGACATTTGTCTGCTTTGGTTTGATTTATTATTCTATTTAAAGGAGTTAAAGGAGAAAACATATTCTGAATGCATTAACTAAGTGAAGAAGCTGCTGTTTGTTGGGGGAGATGGTACTTTATAATATGTTTTCTTACCGTTTGCTTCCTGTTTGATTTAGAATTGATTTTCAGATTGAACTGATCACTTTTAAAGCTCGTCTGGGTCTGGCTCCAAGCTGTACAGCGGAGATGTTGAGCCCATAAGAGACAGTTTGCAGCCTGAGAGTCTCAGGTCTCCCTTGTGGTGGTTCCAAAGTCGAGGCTTGAATCTAAAGGTGACCTTTGACCATCAGGACCCCTCGACTTTGGAACGACCTGCCCAAAGGCTGTTTCATGCTTCTGCATCAACTCCACGCCGTAGCTACACCGTCGCTCCTACGGCGTCGTGACCCTTTCGGAGTACTGCTTTGCATCGTGGTGCATTTCACCGCTATAACGCTAGGGGGTGTGTATGTGGTGGTGTCGCCTGTGTCTGTGTCGCTCACCACCGAAATGGTACTCAGAATGGCAAACCCCATAGACTGTCATGCTAAAATATTAATCTTATTTGTTTGGCCTTTTCTTGCTTAGATTTTGTAAAAAGTCTTGAGAAAGTAGACACAGTAAAATCCATTGACCTAGTTACTGTAACCAGAAAATAAGTCTGAGTCTATTTGCAAAGCTTATGTCAGTGAACTAGCATGTTGCTACGCCCCACAGTAGGCTGCTTGAAACACCGACTGTCAACACACAGGACCAGTTGACCAATCACAGTCCTTACAGAGGGGTCTGTGGGGGCAGATTGATTTTATTGCTTTAACCTTTTTATTTGCATTTTTTTGTCTTTGTCCAATCCTTCTTCTTATTATTATTGTTATTATTATATACCAGACATTTTGACACGTTGCAAGTGTGAATAATAAATGTCTGAATTCCATTTAGCTGCTTCAGTTTCAGGGTCCTGTATTGTTCCTGTTGGCTGTCTCACCATCATGGTTTACGGGAACACTTGAACACAACAGGGCCATCCTTCATCTTACACTTGTGCTTTTCCTTCTATGACAAATGAAGTCAAAATGTCTGCAGTGAAAAAGGCCTGTTGTCAGACAGCAGCCTTATCTGTCTGCTGCAGGGGCTGATGGGAGATGTGAGGAGCTGTTAGAAACCACGTGGCCCTCGTCTGATCTCACAGATCGTCCTTGTTTGGCCTCAGCAACAAAATTGTTTTACAGTAAACTGAATAAACAGAATATTTTAAGTCATTGAGACATCTTTCTGTTTTTATCTGATGGTTTATAGACCAAATCAGCAGACGAACTGATAAAGAAAGTAATCTTGGGCCACGCTGAAGACACTGAACACATTTCAGAAAATAAAACTCAGAATGTTATCACATCTCCAACCCAAGCAGAAAAAAAATAAAAAATAAAAATCCACAGTAGAGATATCAAATAAGGGTTGAGATGCAGCCTTAGTTGTCTTGCATATAGCTCCTCAGAGATCCATCCTCCATCCTCTATCCTCTCTCCTCCATCCTCCATCCTCCATACTCGCTCCTCCATCCTCCCTCCTCCATCCTCCATCCTCCCTCCTCCATCCTCCATCCTCCATCCTCCATCCTCCATCCTCCATCCCTCGCTCCTCAGGGCAGAAATAAGAGCTTTGAGACGGCCTTTGCCGAGGAGAGACAAAATAACTTTGGGTTCAGCCGAGGAGCGAGGAGATATCAAATAAGAGAGACTTGGGATTCACCCTTACAGTAAAGGCTGTGTGTGTGAATCAGTTTGTTGTTGCAGACACCAGGGGGCAGCAGTGTGAAGGAAATCTTCTACTCAGTAACAACAGTAGTTTCAATCAGTTACTTTACTGCAGTAAAAGTACTGATACCACAGAGTACAAATACTCTGTTACAGTAAAAGTCCTGCATTGAAAATGTTCCTTCAGTGAACGTCTGTAAGTATCATCAGTGAAATGTAGTTTTTAAAGTGAAAGTGTTCCCTGTGCTTACACACGTTTTCAAAACTTTCTCCTTTTTTCAAAACTCTAAACACAATTCCCAAAACTGAACACACAAAATACCTCACATCTCCTTCAAAATGAAACACTGCATTCAAAATACCATAAACACATCTCAATATGAAACATTTGCATCAAATGGCAAACACTTTTTTCATAATAGTACATTTTGATATACCATGTACACACGGGGGGGTTATATGCACAAACGTCTGATTGATTTGTAATGCTGAAATAGTCATTAGATAGTTGCATGAAGTGTGGACGCCACTGTAAAGCTACTCAAGATGGGCTTCTCTCATTGGTCAATCTGTGGTTGATCACATGATGAATAAGTGTGGCCCTGATCTCATCAGAGATGGCTCTCCTTCCTCTTCTTCCCTCTTCCTCCTCCTCGTTGTCGTCCCCTGTCTCTCCCTCCTACTCCCCTTGCTCTCTGTCTATTGTTGCCATCCATTGTTCAAAACAGGTAATCTGACCTTTGACCTCTGTATAGGCCTGATGATTGTTTTCATTCTGGATTCATCTGCTGATTATTTTCTTCATTAATTGATTGATTGGTTTGTAAAAATAGTGAGAAATGTTCATCACGTATTACCCAGAGCCCAAAGTGACTCCTTCACAATGTTTGTTCTGTCAACCAACAGTCCAGACCTCACAGTTATTACTGATACATTAACAGTATTATTAACTATATCAAAATAAATGAGTTAAACATAAACAAAATGTGTCTAAATCAAAATAAAAAAAAATTATCAAAATGTTTATAAGAAAAAAATAAAAATCTAAATTAAGAAATAAATTCAAATGATTAAAAAAAACATTATAAAAATTAATTAAATTGTTAATAAAATCAATAATAAATTAATTAATAAACATATTTGAATATTTCATCCTGAAATGTAACATTTCTACTATTATATTAACTGTATTAATATTAATAAAAGGTTTTTTTATTTTATATATTAGTGGGTTTAAATGAAAAATGAGTTCAACCATCAAAATAGTTTCACATTAATTTTCTGTATTTTATATAATTGTATCAGATAAAATGCTCCACCTGTTTTTAAACTCAGACAGCAGCCTTATCTGTCTGCTGCAGGGGCTGATGGGAGATGTGAGGAGCTGTTAGAAACCACGTGGCCCTCGTCTGATCTCACAGCTCGTCCTTGTTTGGCCTCAGCTGCATCAGAGCTCCACTTCTCCCCAGGTTCACCAGAGGAAACACCACTGAACAAAATGCTTTTCCTCCCAGCTGCTGCTCTGTGCTGTCTGTGTTCAGGTGAGTGTTTCCAGCCAATCAGGAGCCAACAAACTCCACCTTTAACAAACACTGGCTCACACTCACCTTCATCTACCTGTCTGTTTCTCTACAGCGCTGGCTGCCATGGCAACACAGCTGATTCAGGAGGATTTAACATTGACCAGGAGAGTTGGTGGAAACGTCTCCTTCAGCTGTCGAGGCACTGAGCAGTGTTACAATGATTATGTATTCTGGTACCAGAAGAGAGACACAGAAACATTCACAGTTATTCTGTATATTGACAAGAGTAATGGTGACATAGGTAAGAGATACAATCATACTCAGGAAGATGATTTCTCAGCTGTGAATAAACATAACGGCTGGGAGTTGCAGATCCAGAAGGTTAAACTCAATCATTCAGCCACCTACTACTGCTCCTGTTTGAAGGATGATCTCCACAGTGAGAAATGCTCCCTGCAGCCTGAACAAAAACCTCCAGATGAACAGATGTCAAACAGTGTCTGTGACAGGAAGAGATCAGTAAACCACAGCCCAGGTTCACATATTTCACCTCCATCTCAGCCAGAGCCACTAACAGTGTTGGGCAGTAACGCATTACTAAGTAATCTATTACTGTTATATTATTAGGATACTTTCCCCAGTAATGAGTAGTGTAAGGGATTACAATTTCCAAAACAGTAATTATGTTACAGTTATTAATCCAGTTATGAAGTAATATAAAAATATAGCAAATACAATAACTAATTAGCTTTGATACTAAGTAATATGTAAGGTAATATTACTTTTTTAAGTACTAATAACTAACAAGTCACTGATTCCACTTCCTGAGTAAGTTGTCTAACACTGGTCACAAACACACTGAACTGAGCTGAAGTTTCTTTTCTCAACAACACAGAGAAACAATAATAAAAGATATGAAACAGAAAACTATACAAACAATTACATTAATAATACAAAGACATGTATGTAAAGCCTGAAGAGATGATCTATAATAACTTTTATTTAGGGTTAGCCCTGTGTGTGTGTGTGTGTGTGTGTGTGTGTGTGTGTGTGTGTGTGTGTGTGTGTGTGTGTGATTACTGTCTATAATAGCATGTGACTGTCTGGTATAAATGCTGCGTCATGCTTACTAATCAGTGGCCATGTTTGTAAACACAGCAGAGATCCCTTTGATCTCTGTAATCAGCTAACGACCGTATCACCTGCTGTTAGACTGCTCCCATTAACGGACACTGAGAGCGACCTGTGAAAAGAAGGCTCAGACAGCCTAAACTATAGGTGGCATCAGTGAAATGTCCTCATCGTGAGCACCACAAGGCCTTTGCGAACATATTGGTATATTATTTGTGTAGCTAAAAATAAAACATGAGTCTGAAATCGCAGTTTCAATATACTCTTCGTTTGCGTTTTGGCTCAAGAGAGAATGAGGATAAAAAACATTAAGGTCAATGAGAGATTTACCGACCGTCTTGTCGCTCTGATGCAGTTAATTCAAAAACTATGAATCCTATAGCTTATATGAGCTAATTATCTGAAAGAAGACAAGAATACCTACGTTTTAATGTATAAACTGTCTATGAAAAGTAAAAATTGTGGGTGTGAGAGCAAGTAATAGAGAAGAGACTAATATTCCTTTCTCAAGGCTCCGTGCACTAGCGATGACATCACCCCCTGTAAGTCACGCAATACACACCCATTATAATCAATAAAAATGACTGAAATGAACACTAAACTTTCAATAACTGAATATTTTGTGAATGGTTTAAAGTGTGTTTGGTGTCTGTAGGTGAAAGTATGAAGGAGCTGAAAACTTTTGAAGTGGAAGAGGATGTTAAGTATTTAAAGCCTGCTTTCATTGACTTTAATGTTAAAAAAGGTTTAAACGCTTAATATTTAAAAGAGTATAAATAGTAGAACAAAAGTTGAAGAAGTCCCGTCTTGTGCTGAAAGAGCTGAACATTTTGATATTTGAATTGTTTTTCTACCTAAAAGTATGCTGAAGTAGTTGAAGACAAAAACAAAACGTACGGAAGAAGAAAAATAATAATAATAAAGAATAACAATACTGTGAATGCTGTTGAATGGGGGGGTCACCGGTAATGCTAACGGTGGTGTAACGTTACAAATGGCCGCTGTTCTGACTCGGGTGCCTGGGTCTGTTTCCCGACGGTTCAGTAAACTGCTGTTAGCGTCCTTAGCAGCGGAGTTAAGTGGTAACCGGGTTTGGATTGTTGCTGGCTGGCTGCTAGCTGGCTGGGGGCTGACTGTGGATGTGTCCCGGGGGCTGGTGTCAGCTCTCATCCCGACTGAAGCCTTGCAGCGCCAGGAGAGTGAGGCAGACAGACAGGGGTGTGCTAGCTGGCTAAATTACCATTAGATTAGTCATCTATCTATACAGTTAACGTTACTGATGAAAACGTTATAGACCAAGCATTAGCATTAGCATTAGCTGCTTGTCAACCAGAACCTTTACAGTAGGCACCAAAGCACTTTTCCTCTTCGGTCCCCCTACAGGTTGGAAGCAGAATTGTCCATTACCGTTACCATTACCATTATTCCTATGTCTCATTCAAACGACTTAATGAACCACTGAAACCATTTTGGAAACATTATTATATTGGATCGATCGATATTTAAATCAATCAATATCAATAAAGAAGGTCTCTGTTGTATTACTATGTTGCAAAGTGGCATGTAATCAATGACAAAACGATGCCAAAAGCTGTATTATGTTTATAACTCTCCTCACACAAACAAAAAGGACATAAAAGAAGAGACAGTCATGTTAATATGAACATTAGAGAAACACATCATGGAGCTGGAATATGATACTGGTTAATAATTTGGACTGGTTCACCTCAGCAGACACATTCAACAGCTGACAGGTTTTTGTATCACTCAGTTTCACTGTGGGAGATGGATGGTACTACTTCATCTTTGGCTCTGGAACTAAACTGATTGTATCAGGTAAGAATAAACATTAATTTCCTTCAGTTATTTTAATGAACAAGTTGAAAATGTGTTTAATGAGTTTCTGCTGCTTCAGGCTTCACATGTTAGTTTTTTCATCATTAGAAGAGAATTCTTGCAGCCATGCAGCTATTGTTACATAAAAAGGTTCATAGTTCCTGAAAACATGTTTAAATCTCACTGCTCAACTCCAGTTATTCTTTATTTCTGCAGGAGATTAATCTGATTTATATAGAAAAAGATTGATGAGATGTTAGAAACATACAGTATTTGATCCTCTCAGTTAATCAGCAATAAGATAATATATGATGTTAAACATAATCTAATATATGTCAGTGAATGTATTTTGTAAAGAGTATAACTGTAATTATATTGTTTAAGATCATTTTAAAAGTTATTGTATTTTATATGATGGTACATTTGTCTTTTAGTGGAAAATATATATTTATACATGAAGACAGAGATACTGAATATGATATTACAATAAATATAACTTAGGCATAATCATTTACATATATAAGATATAAGATTATATATATATTTAACAGCACAAACATATATTTACATGTATCTCAGTACTTTTAATATAAATAGTATTTGATGATTAAACATAATCTGAACATTTTATTGTAATTGGTGAAGTTGTTGTTAAAAAACTATGAAATTACTGATATATTGATTTGTTTCTTAAGCAATTACAGTACAATATAAGGTGGTAAATATATATATTGCATGTAGCCTATTGTAGTAATCAAAATGTTAATTGTATTTTCTGAAAAGATAAATATGTAATTTATTTTAATATATGAATTAACTCTACAACATTTTTCCTTTGTGTGAAGGTACATTTTATAATTATTATATGTTGATTTACAATCAGGGATCAAGATAGTCCGTTTATTATATTGCAGTTTTTATTTAAATTTGATATATCATAAAAACAACCCGTTCTCTCTCCGAACTCGTAAAATAAGGACGTTTGGACAGTGGCTGTCAGCGTCTGAAGCCACGCTAAAAGCCCCTTCAGCGTGTTTGTAGAGAGCACCAGGGAGAGCAGCAGCTACATGGAGCTTGAATATGACTTAGCATTAAGAGCGACTACGGTAGAGAGTAGTATGGAAGCCCGAAAATCTGCATAGGGAGGTTAGTTGGGGGGGTGGATGGGTCAAACAACACAGGACTGTCACCCAGGAGACCGGGGATCGTGTCCCGCGTGTCACGTTTCCTAAACCCAACCGTCCCGTTCTTCCCGCGTGTCATGGAAACGTAAGCCCTCCCACCATCTTTTCCTAAACCTAACTGCGTCAAAAGTGACGCCAATAGTCCCGACCCAGCACGTTTAGATAAAGCGCGTTTAGATCTGACGCTAAAGGAGACTTTTCTCGTCAATAACGACGCCAAAGACACCTGACCAAGCGTCTGTATTTTACGAGATGGGAGTGAGAATCTCTATATTATGTTAGTAATAATAATTATAGTGAATAGACTTTGTACATTAATCCATAATTGTCTTCAGTCTCCATATAACGTGCTGACATGAGATGATCCGTGTGTTTGATATGAAGGTGAATACAGTATATGTAGTGAACTTAGTGCTGTATTGATGAGTAGTTTAGTGATCAGAGTCCATGTAGTTTCCAGGATCAGACTGAATGCAGTGCTGTAAGCTGCTGTTGACTGTGTGAATGTGTGTCTGTGCTGCTTGTTGCTGCTGTCGAACTCCAGAGGAGCCGGTAGTGAAGCCCGTGGTGAGCGTGTACCCAGCAGCATCCAGAGCCCACCTGGAGGGGAAGAGCTCCCTGCTGTGTCTGTCCTCAGCCATGTTTCCTCCTCTGGTCAAGTTCTCCTGGAAAAGACGAAATGAGACTGGTCCTCTGGAGGAGCTGCCCCCTGCTGAGGGAGAGCAGCTCGAGATCAGAGAGTTGAGACACACCGCCTCCATCTTGCTGATCAACCAGCAAGTTAACAGCAACTATAAATACCGCTGTGACGTCCTACATGAGGGGGGGAAAGTGGTGGCCCAAACAGAACAAGGTAGTGAAGGCTTGGTGACTGTGTTCAGCACTGACTATGTTTAAATGCACTTACTAATTTGGTTTTATCTCTTATTCTAAAAAAGACAATATTCCACTAATAATCCTGCTTACATGCAGCCATTTAAAATAGCATTTGACTGTCTGGTATAAATGCTGCGTCATGCTTACTAATCAGTGGCCATGTTTGTAAACACAGCAGAGATCCCTTTGATCTCTGTAATCAGCTAACGACCGTATCACCTGCTGTTAGACTGCTCCCATTAACGGACACTGAGAGCGACCTGTGAAAAAGAAGGCTCAGACAGCCTAAACTATAGGTGGCATCAGTGAAATGTCCTCATCGTGAGCACCACAAGGCCTTTGTGAACATATTGGTATATTATTTGTGTAACTATGTTGCAAAGTGGCATGTAATCAATGACAAAACGATGCCAAAAGCTGTATTATGTTTATAACTCTCCTCACACAAACAAAAAGGACATAAAAGAAGAGACAGTCATGTTAATATGAACATTAGAGAAACACATCATGGAGCTGGAATATGATACTGGTTAATAATTTGGACTGGTTCACCTCAGCAGACACATTCAACAGCTGACAGGTTTTTGTATCACTCAGTTTCACTGTGGGAGGCGAATAGAGGGTACTACTACGAGGTGGTGGAGACGTCTCCTTCAGCTGTCGAGGCACTGAGCAGTGTGACTATGATTATATATTCTGGTACCAGAAGAGAGACACAGAAACATTCACAGTTATTCTTGATAGAGAATAGAAATAGAGAGAAACAACAATAAAAGATCTGAAACAGAAAACTATACAAATAATTACATTAATAATACAAATACATGTATGTACATGTGATGAAAACATGAATAATTCCTTTTTTGAAAAGCAGTTCCTGATTACAATCATTTAGAGAAAATTGTCAAAATGAAGAAACCAAAAACAAGCTTCAACATTTAAAGATTAAAATCCTCTGATTTGACCTGCTGCAGGAATAAAGTCTGTTCCTCCTCACAATGCTGATCTGCTCTCAATGCAACACTTCCTGTGTCTCCTTCAC